>NW_008619269.1:30071-30555 GCF_000691845.1 Merops nubicus | reverse complement strand
ATTGGTGCCTGGGATTGCCTCAACCCAAATGCTCCTTGGGCAAAGAGAAATGTTATATTCAGTTTCTCCTGAAAAAGCAGTTTTCTCCTCATGGTTTTTTTTTTATTATTATTCCAGTGACTGCCTCCAGTGACCTCACGGCTTTAACCACCTGTGGTGTGGGGATCTTTAAGGCCAGGCTGGAGGAGGCTCTGGGCAGCCTGATCTAGTGGGAGGTGTCCCTGCTCATGGCAGAGGGGTTGGAACTGGGGGATCCTTGTGGTCCCTTCCAACCCTGACAGATTCTGATCTGTTTTAGCAGAGGACTTTAGAGCCCTCATGGCTCAATGGTTGGACTTGGTGATCTTGGAGGTCCCTTCCGACCTAAAGGATTCTATGATTCTATGATTCTGTGGTGCAATACAGCCGAATTCCTGCACCAAAGCGAATGCCCAGGCTGGCCACAAGCAACCTGCCACCTCTCGCCCATGGCTGGGTGGCCACA
>NW_008619269.1:29663-30044 GCF_000691845.1 Merops nubicus | reverse complement strand
GCCCCCGTGATGGTGCCCACCTCGCCTCCCACAGCCCGGGTGGGCAGCCACAAGATGGGAGCTCAGCAGGCTTTCCTTCTCAGCACAGCAGAGACAGGGACCTGCCAGAGCCGGGCCAGAGGAGCCCCAGCAATGACAGCCTGGGCTAGGGTCTCTCCGAGGAAAATGTGGCCTGTGTAAAAAAAATTCTTCCTTCTCTGCAGTCTAAATCTTTCCTTTTAGTTTCAAACCATCCCCCCTCTCCTGTCCCAACAGGCCCTGCTCAAAAGACCCTCCCCAGCTTTCTTCCAGGCCGCCCTGAAGCCCTGGCAGCCCCCAGCAGGTCTCCCCAGCTGGAGCCTTCTCCTCTGCGGCTGGCCCCAGACCACCTCTCTCTTCTGG
>NW_008619269.1:29333-29649 GCF_000691845.1 Merops nubicus | reverse complement strand
AGAGGTGGTTGCTGCCCCATCCCTGGAACCATCCCAGGTGAGGTTGGATGGAGCTCTGAGCAACCTGCTCTAGCTGCAGATGTCCCTGCTCCCTGCAGGGGGTTGGACTGGATGGCCTTTAAAAGTCCCTTCTGACCCAAACCTTTCTGTGATTCTGTGACGCTGGGGGACAAGAAACCAAACATTTACAAAAACATCCTTTCTTTAGGGAAGCAAATTTCCAATGGAAGGAGAAATAAAGCAAACGGAAGTAGCTGGACATAAGGAAGAAGTTCTTCCCCATGAGAGTGGTGAGACCCTGGAAGGGGTTGCCCAG
>NW_008619269.1:7671-29262 GCF_000691845.1 Merops nubicus | reverse complement strand
GGGAGGTGTCTCTGCTCATGGCAGAGGGGTTGGAACTGGGGGACCCTTGGGGTCCCTTCCAACCCTGACAGATTCTGATCTGTTTTAGCAGAGGACTTTAGAGCCCTAATGGCTCAATGGTTGGACTTGATGATCTTGGAGGTCCCTTCCAACCTAAATGATTCTATGATTCTATGATTTTATGTGGAATCAGGGCTGCAAGTCACCGAGCCCAGAAGTGACCTGGGAAGCATGGCTGCTGTGGAGAACCCAGACAAGATGTGCACCTGAAATTTGAACACTGCTGTAGAAAGGGCTTCCAGGCAGACACCCGCAACTGCAGAAATAGTACTTGATTTAGTAAAAACAAACAGCAAAACTCAATCCTGATACCAAAGCTAGGTATTGCTATCGGTCGTATTGTGTAGCTCAGAACATTTTGGACATGAATGGTTGGTTGATGGTCCCGTTTGTGTTTGAGCCTGCAGTGGAGGAGGATCAACATCTCTCACAAGCTATGCTCGTGTGTGTCATAGGTCAGTGTCCTCCCAAACGGTGTTCCTGTACAGCAAGACAGAAACAGCACAGTGGAATTCCACAGTCACCTGTCTGCTAGAAAGAGCAAGGGAAACAACCTAAGATCTGAAGAGAACATGATGAAATTGCAGCTGCCTGTATGGTGCTACAAAGGTGCACGTTGACTTCCAAAGGCTATGACCAAATCCCCTCAGAGGTAGAAGAAAGACAACACTAATATCAGATAAGTTCAAAGGATTTATGGATGACTCTATCAGATATCTCTACGTGAAGGTGGAGACAAGCAGATTGCTTGGAGGCAGAGCAGGAAGTCTTTGTGTTGAGGTCATTATTACCAATATGTCAAAATAATCTGTTACACTGAAAAAAAAAAAAAAAAAAAGGGAAGGTATTTGAACAGAGTTGCAGTATAAAAAGATCAGCCAGCATTTCGACGACAGGGAATAATGTATGACAAAAATGACTGTAAATCCATGGAGAGCTGCTGCTCTATGCTCCCAGATTTCTTAGCTCATCCTAGCTAGGAAATACTAGGAACCACTGGGATATACTTAAGTGCTTTGTCTCTTACTTCTGCAACTACAGTGCTGCTTCCCTGCTTAGTGTAAATGTCACTTTGGCATGTTGTTTTCTCTCTAAACTTAACGTGAAGGTACCTTTCATCTGCCACAAATCTGTAAAAGATTGTGGGAAAGGAACAACACACGGAGAAGCTGGGTCTGGAAACCATGGAAGGGACAGATTCCCTTTCATGCCACGTTACTTCATGGCCAAATGGCATGAAAGCATTGCAGGACTGCCTGCCACAGGAGTGAACAGCATGACACTTGCAGAAACCTCCCCTCATGGAGGTAACAGCATGAAAACACTTCTCTTGGATTGAGATTTTGTCTCTCTCAGAGGGTTAAATAGGAGCTTGAACCATTTCTCCTCACATCTCATGAAGTGTGTGAGCAGCTTCTCACCGTATCACTCCTTGTGGCAGCATGAAGAAGGTTAAAGAGGAAACCTCACTCTGCTTTTCCCATCACATAAAGAGGAGCATTTTGGTTGATTTTCAAGATGACAAACTGCTGGCATACTGTCCAAAGAGGGATTAAAGTGACTAGAGAAGAACCTTAACATCATCAAAAAGGAAAGAAAGCCATTTGCATGAGGCATAAAATTCTCCAAAATTACTAGGAACTCCTACTCAGTCAAACTGGCATGTAGCAGATTAAATATGTGCAAAGGGCCAAGTACTCCCCAAACTTTTTTAAAAAACCTTCATCTTAAGGCTTGGAGTAACAGCAAAATACATTAAAAGGCATTTCATATTTCTGCTCTTTTCAGTAATGAAATTTCTCTGAAATGTTGAAACCCAAATCTGTTCCTTGCCTCTTCTGAAATGCAGAAGTGTCTTTCCCATATGACATAAATCACTGTTGTTTCAGACTGGGCTGTTAGCAGATTTCAAAGCAAAACAAGGGAAAAGAAAAAAAAAAAGAAAAAAAAGAGGAAACTGCCCCATAGTGCAAAAAAAAAATTGACAGACCTTGACGTAAGCCTGCTGTGTGTGTCCTCGACCCTTGTCAAAGTGGACTGAAGAGACAACTAGTGTTCAAAATCATGCTCTGAAAGCAAAGATGCCTTTTTTACCCATCGTAGTACAAGCTGGTTACGAAGCACATTCCATTTATCAGTTGGAATGGAGTTAGACAGTAATCCTTAGAAGTGACAGCTTCTCCAAGAAATTCACAGAACAAAGAGGAGATCTGTGTATCTGCTCACACTCCTCATTTACACTGTATAATTCTGATGAGTAAATGATTTAACTACCTTATCTTTATTCCTAGTGCCTATTTGCACACAAACCCAGTTGCCCTGAGTAACCAAAGGCAGAGTAAGTTGAGAGAGACAACTCTGGCATAGCCAGACAGACATGTGAATTTTGAATCCTTTGGCTGCATTGACTTGCTTGACTTGGTGCTGAAGTGGATTATGTGACTGGGCAGCAAGATCTTGCTACAGGAAAATCCCAAAGGCTTGGGTCCTTGCAGGGAGCTTGGTAGCTTGGATGAAATCAGGGGTGAGATACATAAGCTCAGTGAAGTCCATTTCATGCTGTTCTCCTGGCTTCAAAGCCTGAGTTTTACACATAACTTTAGATGTGATCAGCCACCGCAGAGCAGTGGCAACATCTTAGAGCCATAGAATCACACGGTCATTTAGGTTGGAGAAGACCTTTAAGATCATCAAGTCCAATTGTTGACCCAGCACCACCAGGTCACCACTAAACCAGGTCCCTCAGCGCCACATCTCCACAGACTGGAAACCCCTCCAGGCATGGGGACTCCACCACTGCCCTGGGCAGCCTTTTGGCCTTTTAGGAAAGAATTTTTTCCTCATGTCCAACCTCAGCCTCCCCTGGGGCAACTTGAGGCCATTTCCTCTTGTCCTGTGGCTTGTCCCTTGGGAGCAGAGCCCGACCCCCCCCTGGCTCCAGGCTCCTGTCAGGAGCTGTGCAGAGCCAGAAGGTCTCCCCTGAGCCTCCTTTGCTCCAGGCTCAGCACCCCCAGCTCCCTCAGCTGCTCCTCCCCACACTTGGCCTCTAGACCCTTCCCCAGCTTCATTGCCCTTCATTGGACGTGCTCCAAGCTTATAGTACTTGAACTGAAAATGCTTTTTAATTCTGCTTAGCTGGCAGTGGAGGTCACAGCTGAGCAGACTGTGGAGCCCCTGAGGTGGTTCTGAAGGACCTCCCTGAGGTCCAGCAGCACTTTGCTGCTCCCTTCTGAGACAAGGAGGGGCAGGTTCTCCCCACGTGAGCTCCCTGAGGACCCATTTGGACATATACCTTCCACTCCTTGCTAGCTAGGGGACGTCTACTCTCAGCCATCAGTATTTACTGAAATTGGCTTTTCTTTCATCTTCTTTCCTGATTTTTATAGGTTAGAAACAAGTTGTGCTGTCAGCATTTCTATTTTTTCCTTGGGTTATTCCTCTGTCCTTTCTCACTATTCCAAATACTGCACCATTCATCTGCCTACCTCCTTTGTTTTGGATTAGCTGAAGTTGATTAGAAACACATTTATGCTAACTCCAAATAAGCCATCATTAGAGTGAAACAGCCTTGTTTACGAAGAGATTTACACAAGTTTATCTTTATTGACTTAAATAAACAAGTGTAATTTGTGAGTAGGCCTGGGGGACAATAGCTTTGTTTCTGAATTAATGGTAGGCCCTGGTCCAACAAGGATTTGTGTAGATGTTTAAATCTGTGCAAAGAATAAGCCAGCTGAAGGCAATGGGATCAGTCATAGGAACAAAATTCAGCATAAATGCAAACCTTGGTATGATTAATTTTTTTTTATCAGCCTTATTTCCTTCTTCTGTTTGCTTTTTCCAGCAAGCTGAAATGAATGCATTAGAGTGAAATCTGCAAAGTGAAAAAAAAAAATAAAAAAAATAGGTTGTGCCTCCCTAGGAAGGATCAAAATAAACCAATTTATGCTGTGATCGGTTATTGCAATACAGTCTGTTTCTGTTTTACCCTGTGTAAGATGCACTATGCTAATTAAGCATATGTTTGTATAGATTAGCCTCAATGAGATTTACCCCAGTTTTCTACACCATCTGTGCAAGATTGGTGGCTGAGTTGGAAGTGATCTCTGTATATATTGTCTACATTAGTTGAAGAAGTGTTTAGAATCCTTTGAGGTGAAGTTTTCTTTATGTTATTCTAGGTCTTGCAGAGCTTTAGTTACAGATTTTGAACATTCCCATTGGGCTTTCAAGAACTAGTGATTCATGACAATATCGTTTTAAAAGTTATTGTTATTCTGATGGACAGAATAGATCAAGCAAGAATTCAAACAACCTGAAAAATCCCTTCTTGTTTAGTTTTATTTAGAGATATAAAACATATATTACTGTCACGCAGGTGAAGCTATCACCAAATAAAAATGTTGCCGTAATAAAAAATTAGGCCTTAAAAATATACTTGGACTTTATCATTACAGAACTGTCATGTTGTTTATTTCAGCTCTTGGCATTTATCGTGATGAATAACTGATGCCAAAAACCTCTATCCTTCTAACAATGCTGGAAGCCAGCTGATGGGTTTTTGTTTTGGGTGTAATTTGTGGAGAAGTCTGTGTTAAAGCCTCCATCCCTGGCACTCCAGATTACCAGGGGGGCAGGCAGATTTCTTCTGCTGGGGTGACAGAAGAAGGAGCTCTTTGCTCTGGACAGCCCTGACGAGACACTCTGATAGCCATTGTATTTACAGAGGATGCTGGAGAGAACCCTAGGAGTCATCCCTGACTGCCATTTGGTGTAGGACTCATCTGGTTTTGTCCTCCTCCAGTTTAGGATCGAGTTGGTGCACGAAGCTGGTGCTGGGCACGTGTCCTCTCTCAGCACAGCGAAATCTACTCTTTGCAGGAGTAAGTTTTGTGCTTGGAAGGGCCTTTTTGGCAACACAGATCAGCTTCTCAACAACGTGTTGGAGGATATTGTCCCGATGCCATGTTCCATCTGCAGGATTTAAAACACTGAGAGGTTAAAAATCGACATTTTACCAGAGTAATTGAATTTATGACTAAGATGAACCATTTCAACCATCTACTCTATGTTACTCATTTCAAAGGCAAAATAATTTCCCCCCTAGAATCCTTTTTCAAGGCTGTAGTCTTTGCAGCTCTGAGCTATTGCCCATCAGCCATGGAGAAGGCAGCTTGATTACAAACTGGCTGTGGGAAGGATCCACCAACTGCCTGGTAAACTGGTGTGGTGAAGCTGAGAGCCTTTCTCTTTTATCTGTAAGGGACCTGTTTATTTTCAACTTCATGCCATTAGATCTCATTATACCGTTTTGTTGGTTTTGATTTGCTAGACTGATGTCTTTACATAGAAATCTTCACTGCTTGTAAGTGTTTGGTGTCTGGGAGTGAGTTACACCTCAGTGTTTTCCTTAAGCAAATAAACTAAACTGCCTTTCCATGGTCTTTCACCACAAGGAGGGTTTCCAAACTTCAGTGCTTATCCCAAACCCTCTTGAAATACAGAAAATGAAGCCACAAGGAGTCCTTTAGTACCTTTACAGTGCCATAACACTTCCCTGCTTTTATTCAGTTGTCTTCTGCTTATGGGTTCAAAGGCCCCATTTCCTCTACAATGTAAAACTGGGAATATATGCTCACAGTGCTTTCAGCAGTGACCTGTAAATCCTTTTTAAAGCCACTGCTTCCCAAAATGCAGTCCCCAGTCTTAAAGCTGAGATGTGGAACCTTGATTCCTTGAGACAGCTGTCTTAAAACCACCAGTCTGAGGGACTACATTTACTGCACTGTGCAGATCACTCTATAAAAGTAATTTGTCAATATTTATGAAGCGTGGCAGTAGGAAAAGGCTCACAGCTGACAGCCACAGGCAAGGACTCCTTCTGATTTTTCAGACCTCAGAGTTTACAGGTGGAGAAAGGTCAGGCCATAATGAGTTCTTAAATGCTGTAGAGTAGTATCGCTGAGGAAAATGGAAATAGAAAGGTATGTCTTCTGATAGATGCAACCAAAGAAGACCTGAAACTAAATTAGCTTCTTCATGCAAGTTTGGCACAGCTGCGGGCAGACATATTACAGATAATAGCATCTTAGGTACCAGAGATAAGGGAAGCAGAGGCAGGAGTCAGATTCAGTATTTAATCAGCCTGTTGATACATGTCACACCAAGGACCAGGGCAAGAAAGAGCTGCAAAAGATAAAACAGTTAGAAAACATGGCAGATGCAAAGTAAATAGAAAAAGCAACTGAAACAGAAGCAGTAGTTTTCAAAGAGAAAAAAAAAAACCAACAAAACAAACGAAAGAGGCTAATGTCCAATAATAGTGTTATCTGTGTTCCTGCCAAGGTAAATTGCTTTCCAAGTTTACCCAAACAGCAATTTCTAATCTACAGCAGCCCAAGACAAAGAGTAACATCCTTGAGAAGCAATGTCTTGTTCCCCATCCACTGGCTCGAAGATTAAAGCAAAACAAACAAAAATTGTTGGCACCTCAATCACTGGCGTGGTACTAGAGATGTTCTAAGGACATTGGGTCTTCCTTTGTGTGACAAATGCAAGTCTCCTGCACAAAGAGAAAAGCTAAATGTGATGGTAAGGATTTAAGGCAAGTTTTGGCAGTTATTTTTGGAGTCAAAGGGCCCAGCTGTCCTCTGTGTGTAGTTTTGACCTTAACTATGTTGTGTGTGACCACAGGCTTCTCCTTAGCTAACACAGGTGATAGATGTTTGTGCTTTTGCAGGACAGGAACTGACAATTTGGGGCCTGTGAAGCCCCAAGTGCTCCTGATGGGTGACTTTATCACAGTGCAAAGCCTTGAAGGACCTTGAATTTGGTGCAATTATTCCTATTAAATTTTGTGTGTGAAGCTCAGCTTGCCTCTGGCCCACCAGTGGGGAAAAAAAAAAAGCCCCACCGAAATGAAAGGAAACAGAACTGTTGGAAAAATCCTTTCCAGGATGTGTCTGTAATTTAATTAGAGCTGAAAGCCTCTTGATTGAACTCAGGAGCTCAGGGTTTGCGACTGCTGTAACCACAGCAGCATGGAGTTCAGGGCTGGCTGCTTACCCAGGCCCTGGGTGGATTTTGCAATGCACCAAACTCGGCGTTACAGGTGACTACACTGTCTGGGGAGGGAGAGTGTCGGGGAATGTCAGTCTGAACTCTGCCCACTCTTAAGAAACACAGCAGAGACATGCCTTGAGTAGGCTCAGAGTCCCAGAGTGGTTCTGCCTCAGAAGAGTGCCCAGCACAAACCCTAAAGACTCTGTGCTGTGGGCACGGGCAGCTGCGTCGCTCCATGTATGGATTCCCCTCTCCTTGGAGAGATGACAGCCAGTGCACTTGGGCTTCCTTGTGATTATCCATTCCTGGCTGCTATCTCCTCATCCTTCAGCTGATGTTCCTGTTACTTCTCCTCTAGTTCATCTGGAGGAAAAGCATGTGTAGCATCTCACCTACCCCGTGTCAGCGCCAGACAGCTGATTGTCAGCCTACCCGTGAAACTGTCTAGACACAGTGATGTGCTGTCAAATGCACAAAGTGAACAAAATGATAGGGGAGAATATTTTCCCCATGAATCCTCGCTCAGTCGTCATCTCGGAGGTTATTTGTGTCACTGGCAGGTACAACATTTTCCAATGAAGACACAATTTGAATAATCAACTCTGCCTCTTTAAGATGTTCTAGATTTTTCTTCCGGTGTCCATCCCTGACATCAGCTCAGGCTTACATAAATTCCCCAGGCACATGCAGTGGTGCAGTTGCAAGTATTTTGCACTTATTTAACAGGTAATATCCATAGATAATGGTCTCCTGCTACTAGATAAAGCCAGAAGAAAAGCCATGACATGTCACATGTGGTATAAATTTAAAAATGAAGTCAAGTGGCATGGAAAAAAACATCTCTTTTGAAACAGATCAACAGTTTCTCCTCTTCAGTTACTTCTCAGCAAAAAAAAGAGAGGAGTGGAGAGGAACAAGAGACTCATCCCAGCACCATTTACAATTCCAGGCAGATAAGACTGTCACCTCGAAGGGATCCTGCCGTTCCCCTCGCCTGACTTTTTGCTGAGTGTTGAGCATGATAACTGAACAGCAACTGATGTGACTCAAATCTGTGACATGGCCTGATTACAGTCTCAGCTGGAAATGTTGGCAAGGCCATCAGGTCACTCTTAAAAGCCATTACCTGAAAAATCTCTGTCCTCTGTGCCAGGAGATGCATCACTTGGCCACTCTCTGGGGCAAGAACAAAGCCTAGTGAAGGGAGATCAGAGAAACGGGGCCAACCTCTCTGGCCATGCCATTGCACTTACAGTCTCAGAAAAGAACATTTGGAACATGGTTTTGCTCTATAATGTACAAAAGAAAAGGCATTTGTGAGATTTATAGGCTCTATCTGTAGAGTTTTTGAGGGATGTCTTGAGGCTGCCTCCAACATCAGCCCCTTATCCCTGCAGAGAGATGGTTGAATGCACCAAATGTTAGAATAAAATGTCTAAGTTAGTCACCCTTAACTTTCTACAGTCCTTAGGAAAAGAGGCCTGTCTGGAGGACAGTTCATCTGTCCTAATTTAGAACGTGTTTTAGGGTGGGATGAGTAACACCCTGGAGTCTGGCACTCACTATAAAGGGAGCCTCTTAATTTTTAGGTAACTCACGATGCTTCAAAACTGCAAGCCTGGTCCCAGACACCCAGCAGAGCCTGCAGAGTCTAAACCTGTGGGGTCTATAGCTGGAAGAGGGTCTAAGCCTGAGCAGAGCAGCACTGTTTTCTCTTTCATGCAGCATCATGAGCACATCTGGCACCCCAGAGTAGAGAAGGGCTCAGTGTCCGTGCCACAGCTATGGGCCACGGCCAGAGACACAGACTGGTGTGCAAGGGGCAACACCCAGTGTGCCAGACTTTCAGCTTTCAAAACAGGGCGGGCACATGAGAAGTGTTCTTGCAAATGGTCCTTGGTCTGACCCAGATCCCAAACCATGCCCCAGACTTGTCTGGGACAGAGTGCAGCTGGCCCAGGGTCAAGCCTTTGCCAGGGACCGTGGTAACTGAAGAGTACAGACAAAGGAGCTGCACGTGTTAGGCTTTCTCTGGGATCTCCCATCCTGCATTTATATGGCCATAAATGTAAAATTATATGACAGGCTGAGCTGCCCCTGGCTTTGGCATCCTCTCCTTCTGCTGCAGAGCAGACCTACATCCCTCTTTGATCAGCTTTGAACTGTTCTTTAGTAGGTTAGTGCTTACCAAGCAACAGGCTGGGCCACAGAGTTTTATTGCGTGTTGTTTTATTTGCTTTACAAATTGGAAAAAAAAAAGCCCTTGCTGTTCCAAACATCCTCAGCATAACCAGAAGATCAGACCTCAGTTCTCCAAAGGCAGAAAGTATATCATCATGATGGACTGAAGAATTAAAATACAAATCTGTTGACTGCTAGGATGTCTATCTGACCTGTAAGCCTCTGGTGTAATGCCGCAGTGCCCAGCTGAGCTGGGAAAAGTGTATGACAAGCTCAGGGCTTGGTCTAGGAGCTCTGGTATTCCCTTCCCTGCTGCTCTTGCACAACACCACCACTTGCTAGCTGTTGCCTTGACTCCTGCTCTTCATCCTACAAGTTCCAGCTTTTTAAACTATTCTATGTTTTCATTACAGTGTGTTCAGAGAGAGCAGAGTAAGAAACACTGACTAATTTTTTTTCCCTGTATGTCCTTTTATTTGTTTATATTTATGCAGCTTAATATCTAGATGTTAGATACGCTCCTTTAGAAGGTCCTGTGAGGGGATTTCAGATTTACTTCTGCATCTACCCAAGGTTTTCCCTGTTTTTCTGCCCTCTGTGCTGCAGGCAGCAAGCCATACCTGCTAGCTTGGTCACTGAGAGCAGCTTCATCCCGACGGGATGGAGGAGCCAGTGCATGGTTGCAGCTTTTGTATCCCCCCCTTCACAAAGAGCCAGTAATTGTTAAATAAATTCAATGCTTTAGTGTCCGCATGTTAATAACTCTAATCCTACCTCCAACTACCAGGTTTAGAAATGTGATTAGGGAGGATTATACCTCACCTAATGCCTAATCGCTTGTCTGTTCTTAGCTGGCCTTTTATTTCCACACACACAGAATGAGGGATCTAATCAAACATCTCGCACGCACGGAAGACACCAGGTGAGTTAAAAATCAGTGGAGTGAGAGCAGGTAGGAGCGAGAAGCCAGACGTGACTGAGCACTGAGACATTAACCAGTGTGGTTACAGCTCTGGGCAGCACCCGACCGCTCCCTCTGCACTCTGACCATTCAAACAGATGAAGAACCAAAAGGGCTGGAGATAGATCTCCACTGGACTGCTTTTATTTTCCAGAGGAAACATGTGGGGTTTTTCCTCCTACAGTTATTGCTTTTATTTTACTTTACTTTAGAAAATATGGATGCCTTCTCCAGCAATAGTGATGGCCAAGTTAGTGAGAGCCACAGTTCAAAAGCTGCCTAAACACTGTGCCCCACAGCTGGTCCCTGGGCACAAGACTTTGTTAACTCCTTGCTCCCTCTCTTGATGACAGATCCAGTTACTGGGATGTGGCAATGAACCTGAAGTGACATCCTGCTATCCAGAAGCAGTCCATGGGCTGGACATCAGTGAGCAGAATCAGGTGATTTGATGCTTTTCCCCTGGACTGTGCAAACTGAAATCACCAGCTACTCCATCTTATCTAAAGTTCACTTCACACAAGCACCCAAAGGTAATTCAGTTCTTCCCCTAACAGTGATGAGGACAGACAGGTAGCAGCTCCTGGAGTTCCCCCAGTACCTGTACCACCAAGGGGAATGGGTTGGTGTAAGATCCAGTAGGAACAATGCCTGGAAACCTTCTTTAAAATATGAAGGGCCAAGTGCTTCCCTGCAATAAGCTGACATAACTCCACTGGCTCCATCAAGAGGACACCCTGGTTCACCAGCTGAGGTTTATTGGAGCACCAGGTCTGTCTGCTCCCTCCTTCCTTTGCCACATGCACACACCCAGCTACAGGTCTCATCCAGGCAGGGCCAAAGAGACCAAGCAGCAGGGCACGGGGCTTGGATTTGTCTGATCACAGCAGCCCAACACAAGTTTTGTCAAGTCTGTGCACATATCTAGTAAAGCTGTTTTTTTTAAAAAAATAATTTTTTTTAAAATCACTTTTTTTCAAGTAGTTTCATGTCGTTGGCATCTTTTGTTTCAATAAAATTAATTATCATTTGCTTTGAAGTTTGTAATCACAGCACCCTGCTGAGGTATGAAGTGCTGGGAGCCTTGGGGAACCTTGGAGGAGTTGGTGCTTTTGTTTTGACTACAGTGTTTGCTATCAGGGAAATAAGGGACTAAGTTTAAGAGAGAAGAAAGGAACCACTATTTGGCAAAGAACTGAAATTATGTCCTGAACATGAGCATAGATCCAAACCAAAGCATGATAATGGAGAAATAGCCAAGGATTTAGCAATTCTGGATTAGAAAGAGGATTTCAGCTGTGTACCTCAAATCTCTAATCTCGAGTGAGCAAGTGGTCTAAATCCACCTAATAACAGTGAATGAAATTATAGCTTAGCTAAGTAATTACTCTGTTTTTCCCTTCCTATCACTCACAATAAGTTTATCTTTCATTAACTTTCCTTGAAGCATTACTTGAAATTGCAGTGATTTTAACTAGTGAATTTTATGTGTCTGTTCTCTTGGCTGATCAAAACCAAACTTGGTCTCTATTTTTAGTTTCCAGTATTGAAAAAATCAGCAGCCTGGTGCTAATGTGACACCAGCTGCTTCCTTACTACACCTGTGTCTGTGAATTTACCACCTTGGCTGCTGAGAGTTCCACGTGGGCACTAAGTATTGAAGCTGACAGACCTGGATGGGTTCTGGAAGAGGCTGCCTCCAGCCAGCTTTCTGCTGGACACCTCAAAGTCTGTTCTAACAGCCCTGAGATACTTTTAAAGCAGTTCTAGTGGCACAGCACAGGGGTAGTGCAGCTGGGGAACAACCCAGCACAATAAAAACTAGGAGATGCTGTGCTAGCAGTTAAGCATGAGACTGAGCTTGCTTATGCTTGGGTGCCAACATAGACAAAGTTCTGGAGCCACCAGGAGGAGGGGAATAAAGGCATATCTTAAGTTGGACCCAAAGTTCATATAACCTGGCTGGACTTGGACCATTTTGGCCCCGAGCCCAAGCTGCACAAAGCAACTGGACCAAAATTACACCCTTGGCTGTGAATGGATAGGAAGTTCCTGTTGCCATACAACAGAATTGCAACTCTCAGTTTTTGCTCTATGCCTGCAATACCTTTAGGGTTCTGTTGCAGCCCACCTGACAAGATGCCACACAGCATGATGTGGCTGCCTTGTTGGCCATTGGTGGCAGGGACAGCAGCTCTGCCTCTTGCTCAGGCACAGATGGACTCAGCCCTCACCCTCTAACAGCCACGGATGGATGCTAGGAAGTAGAACCCTTTTTGGACCTACACCACAGTTGAGTGGGAAGATGGAGGCAGAGGTAGGGCAGAAACAGGTCTAAGCTGTGCTAAGAAGCACGTGAGCCTCAGTCAGAATGCACCAGAATGGAGTAAATGTTCTGATTTGTCTTGTAAGTGATTTCAGGCCCGGGGAAGAAAAAAGAAACCGTAACTCCAAGGAGTGGTGGCTCATGGGGTGTGCCTGTAGCATGGTGCCTCCTACGACCAGCACCTGCTGGGGAATGTGCCCCCTGCACCAGGGTCTAACCCTGTGGTAAGGTGGCACGCTCACCTTCCTGCTAGCCTGAAGCCTCTGCATAAACCACAGTCTGCTGAGACAAGGTCCATGGGGATTTTCAGCCTTTTACCCAGGATGATCCATGCCTCCCCATGCCCTCCACAGAATCCCACCATGGTGGGGCTGGAAGGGACCTCTGGAAGTCACCTCATCCAACCCCCTGCTCCAGCAGGTCACCCAGGGTCACAGCCAGGTGGGTTTGGGATCTCTCCAGAGCAGGAGACTCCATAGCCTCTCTGGGCAGCTGCTCCAGGCTCCACCCTCACCCCAAAGAAGTTTCTCCTCCTGCTCAGGTGACACCTCCTGGCTTCCAGTTGGTGCCCGTTGCCCCTTGTCCTGTCCCTGGGCACCACTGACCAGAGTCTGGCCCCAGACTCTTGCCCCCTGGGGCCCTTTAGCTCTTGCTCATCATTGATCAGATCCCCTCTGAGGCTTTCAGGGTCATGTCCAGGAGAAGCTGAGAACCAACACACTTCATCACTCCCTCTCCTGTCCCAGAAGTTCCCAGCACAAGAGAGAGCCCATCTCACCAGCTGTCTGACAGCTCTCAGCACTGAGCACCAGAATATGCCGCCTACTATTTGGTCTCTTCTGTCAGTGAAAATTACTCACCCAGCAGCCTCATCTCTGGCTGTCTGGTGGTGAATGATCCACAGGTGGTTTTTAAGTTACCAGACCTTTCCCCCCACTGTGACAGCTGAAAATTCAGCTGCTGGGTGAATGTTGACCTGCAAATTTGAGGCAGGGCAGGCAAGGAGGGGGAACAGGCTTATGTTGTCCTTGCTCCTCCAAGGAAGGAAAGCAAGGCTTGCAAGATTTTATTAAAAAAACCAAAACAGAACACAAAAACAAAACAGTGAGGTGCTTATCCCCACATTATTTGTATTTTGACTCAGCTCTATCTTCAATGTCAAGACGGGTATCAGAAGCAGGGAACCTTGAAGGCTTCAGCACAGAGTTCAGGCTTGTCCAGAGCAAGGACAACATGCACCAGCAGACACAGGGGCCACACCTGAGACAACTAGGGGCACTCTTGAGGAATCAATGACAAATCAGGCAGCCGAATCCCATTTTAGGTGTCTGCATCCAAAATCCAAGCCTTGAATTTCCCCTTTGAGCCACTGTTTGTCATCGTAGGTGACAAATCACCGGGTCACTGCGGTGGCACCACGTCCCACCACTGCATTCAGCACTTACCAAGCCTGAGTTTTCTCTGCTGTCCTGTGGCCTGCTCACTCTACACCATGAGCCCCCTGCTGCTTTTTGCTTTCAGCTGCCCTGAAAAGTCAATATTCCCTGCAAGTGCCTGGCCACCTATTTTTCATGCTCTGAAGGGACTTCTGCCTGTGCTGAATGTGTCCAGCTGAGACCTGCTGATGACCTCCCTTCAGACTGAAAAATCTGGACAACCACCCTGCCACTGGGATTTTTTTAGAGCCATTTTAGCTTCTGTGGAGGCAGGGTTAGGCAACAGAGAAGTGTCCCCCCCCCTTCCCACTCCACTTTTAACCTCAATTTGATACCAGAGCCCTTTGCTTCCAGAGATGGCAACACTGGTGTCACACATAAAGGGTCCAGCAAGCACTGGTCTATCACGACCTCTCCAAGACAAAAGGATTTATAGACCTATTTCTCAGCTGATTAAAATAGATTTATTTTTTTCTCCCAAGACATAACAGTTTCCACTGAGAATGGCAGTGTCCCCACCACTGTCCTTTCTTTGATTAGAAGAGAGCTACGAAAGGACATTGTTATTCAGCCTAACCCTGTGTTTTACCTTCTCACTAATCAAAACCATCCCTGTTTTTCCTCTCATAAGCTGGCATGGGCTCGTGTCCCATCTTGTCTTTGAAGTTACAGTTTCTGACTTTCACTATCTTTCCCTCCCACCCCCTTCACATTGAAGGAAGAGATCATCCAAGGGACACCAACGTATGCACGCTCGAGAGCCCTCCAGCTCTGCTCCAGAGCTCAAGCAGGCAAGCCTGATAAACCAGCACTCCCCTTCCATCTCCAAGGCAGAGTTTTACAAACCCCTCTGATTCCCAGCCTGGGGAGCAGGGCAGGTGACATCTCACAGTGGTGCAGGCTCTCAGGGAGGTGGGCAGCTAGTGGTGCTCACCCCAGGGCATAGGTCTCAACAACAAATCTGCTCTTTTTGAAAAAAATAGATAACAGGGATATCCCTGGACACAAATCCTAATACTCATCAGGAGCCTTCAGCCTGGGGGAAAGTCACTTTGGGAAAGAAACTGCCATTTTCTCATCATGCTTGGGAAGTCTGTGATGTTCAGGGTGTCTTTCTAAAATCATCTCCTCCAGCTCAGCTAGAAATTATGGGTTTGACATGTACCTCTCTCTTGGCAGGTGGGAAATGAGCCATCAAAGCTGTTTGTCAAAACTGCTTCTGCAGTCAGTTGCATGTTTTATTCTGCCTTAGGTATTTGTTGTGGGACAGGATGGGTTATTCCTTGGGTACACTTCTCACCACTGCACACAAAAGTCACCTGGATGCCAACCCTCCAGGTAGCCCAAGCCACTCTATGCAGGGAAACTCTACATCTGATGCTACAGAAGGTTAAGCAGATGATCACAGGAATGGGAAAGTCATAAAGCAACAGTCACACACAAGGGTTAAAGTTCAGTCTTGCTCCCTGGACATGGAAGGGAGCAAAATCAGCCCTTCAAATTTCAAGGTTCTGGTGAATTTACAACATAAATTATTCATTGCCCTAAACAAAGACATTCCCTTATCTACCTCATCTCTACTTTCCTGAGCAATAAATATGGCTGCAATTAATTCCGATGCAGAAGAGCAAATAAAATTAATTATCTCCCATAAACTTTTCCTTCTGCGTGCTATTTTAAGGGCAGTAACACAAACACATTGCCAGAAGCTTGTTGCAGGCATACCATGGTGAATTACAAAGATGCTGGAGGACAACATGCACATGCAGACCCTCTCAGGCTTTGGTCCTGCACCAGCAGAGACAACCACAGCTCTACCTCGTTGCCTCAACTGAGCCCAAAGCTTGGATGGCTGGATTTTGTCTCTCATAAGGGCAGGACTGGTCCTTACACGCTCACAGTGCTGCAGGGATTCCACTTCCCTCCACGCCCCTGTGTGCGAGGCAAAACTGCCCCTCTGGGTCCCTTAATTGACAGGAGGTGAGCTCAAAATGAAACCTGTCCCAGCTGCAGGGCTTCCATGGCAGGCCCCTGGGCATATAACCTTGAGAGAACACTTTGTACCCCAAAAGAGGGGTCCCTGAGCTGAAGCAGAGGACAGGTTGGACTGCAGGACTTTTACTGAGGATTGTTCATTTTGCCACAGCACCTCGATGCACCACCTGATATCAGGGTTAGTTTTGGTGTCTATGGAGTGTGGCATCCATCTCCTCTAGCTCTGAGTATCTCAGTAAGGAGAGCTGCACTTGGTCAAGGGGCTCTGGACTCCCTTTGGAACCAGTGGAGGGCCACAGGCACGTTGGGGCATGAGCTATTGGTGACATCTAAAGGAAGGTAAGAACCACCACATCCTAAAAATGCCTATTTCTTTGTGGGGAGGCCACAGCAGTGAGCTCAGATGGTGCAGCCCCGTTGTCAATCCAACCCAACAGTGCATGGCCAGTTGTCAGAGTCCTTGTCTGTGGAAACAGTACAGCCCAGCTCACAGTGAAAGCCTGGGCATGGCAGAGAACTGAGCACATGTTTTATACATCTTGGGTTAATGCATTAGTAAAAACAAAACAAAACAAAACAAAAACCTCTTTTCTGATCAGATTTCTAAACCTGAAACACACAACAATAGCAAAAAAACCCATTCTGGGATCAGCTTCTGCAAACTATCCAAACCTCTGAGCACAACCAGTCATGGCTGTGGGGACCTTATAGTGGCCTTCCAGTGCCTAAAGGGGTTCTACAGGGAAGATGGGCAGGGACTCTGTATCAGGGAGTGTGGTGACAGAACAAGAGGTGATGGTTTTACACAAAAACAGGGTAGATTTAGGTTAGATAGAAGGAAGACATTCTTTACTGAGAAGATGGTGAGACACTGGAACAGGCTGCCCAGAGAAGTTGTAGAAGACCCCTCCCTGGAAGTGGTCAAGGCCACAGTGGATGAGGCTTTGAATAACTTCATCTAGTGGGAGGTGTCCCTGCCCGTGGCAGAAGGGTTGGAACGAGATGAACTTGAAGGTCCTTTCCAGCCCAAAGCATTCTGTGATTCTATGGCTTCACTTAGTGGTAGGCAATGGTATCGCTGGGCTTTGAAATGTCTCCTAGCTGTCAACAAACATGAAAGAGGATGAGATTTTCCCCTTGGAAGCTACAGCAACAGGAGCAAGGACAGATATTGCAAGAAAAATGCTGAGTGGCAGCTGTAGATATTGAAAACTCTTTGGTCAGGGTACTGGTGTGGGACAACTGAACTGGTTGTATTCTGGATATTATCAAACATATTACCCGTGACAGCTGTGCTGGAAAAAAAAAAAAAACTAATTTTTTTGAGCTTAATCATTTAGTTGGCTATTTTGTCAGTAGCAGGAGTAAAAGATTGGATGTCAGGTCATCCTGGCGTGTTCAGTGGTATTCAGTTGTCCCCCTGTCAGGCCCTCAACTCTGCAATCCCCTGACCTGCACTCATCCCACCTCACTTCACCCCCTCTGCTAGCACTGTGCTTGCCCTGGCTGCACCTGGTGGGGAGAAATGAGCAAGTCCCAGAGGGGTTTCTGCTCTCCCAGACTTTGACATCTGTGCAGGAGGTGCTTCTCCAGGGCATCAGGAGACAATGTGGGCTCTTTGCACATCCCTGACATCCCTTAATCTCCTGATATTTTCTCCTTTCCAGGTTCCTCTAACTCCTGCTGTCCCACCAGCTCCCTGGTTGCCTTTCTTACGGCTTCTTTGTCACCTCCTTGTTTCAGCTTTTGCACTTTTCATGCTTTTCAACACTTGGAGACATTTCCCACGTCTTGGACAGTGGTGGGCTTAACCATGAGAGCTTAACCACGCACTTGGGTTAAGGGCATAGCAAGACTGATCCTGTCCCTGCAGTTCAATTTCCCCATCTCTGCCTGAGCAAGCTGCTCCCCAGCTGGCAACAGGCAGGAGCATGTACCTGCTCCCCTGCTCACCCTGAAATTAGCTCCCAAATCCCTCCTTCCCCTTCTCCAATCGCAAATCCCACCCTGTCCTTGGAGTGATTATGGCCATAGCAGGGAGGCAGCATCCAAATCAATATGGCTAATACGTGCTCCCACGCCGGGCTCCCTCACCGGGGCACAGCAGAGCCTCAGATTAAGCAGTAATCCTCACCATAGCCTGCAAAGATGGATAAAGTCATCATTTCCATTTTACAAATAGAGGAGCTAAGGCAGGAAGATTAGCTGCCTTCCCTCGAGGAGCCCAGATCTCAGTCCTGGACCCAAATTAGTTTCTCTCTGAGTGGAGAGATGCAACAGGTTACAACCGTGGGTTGGAAATCCCAGCCTGACTGGGGTAGGCTGGGGGGAGAGTACCCAAGGTAGTATATTAAATGTAATAGGAAGCCTCTAAATCTGCCTGAGGTCCCCTGCTTTGTTTAAGGACAAGACTCTAATGTATCCAGGCAAATGAATAGTTTTTCCAAGTCAGAAAGTGGCTTTTCAAGCATTTTAACTAATGTTTTGCACGATGCTGGTATCCTCTGTCACCTGTATCTGGCTGAGCTATCCAGGATAGAGGAGAAATCCCATCTGCATAGTTTGGACCAAGGGAGGTGCAGATCTTACCACCCCCTTCCCTGGGGACCCAGGATTAACTCAGCACACCCTAATGCCCCTTTGTTGGTGCTTTGGGCTGAACCTCACAGGTGCTTCAGCTGGTGGTGGCCCTCGTTAGGTCTTCATCTGGCAGGTAACACCTCCAGCCTCCTGTGGGCCCATCCAGACCCTCCTGCCCCTCTGCTCTGCTGATCCACAGAGGGAATCTCTCTTTTAGTACCATGCTATATGCCATCCTGGACATTTAAGTGTGCCAGGCTCTTCAGTGGTGAGTAGTGCAAGCTCTGAATGGTGTTTATAAGCAATACTGCATCTCCACAGAAAGGACCATGTGGAGAGTGGGTGGCAGGAGGCTGATAACCAAGGGACAATGCAGGAGAGGGGACGCCTGGGACATATGTCCTCATTTCCCAGCCACTGGCACTTAGAAAGTGTGGATTATCTGACCTATTTCAGATGTTTACTTCGAGAGGGATTGCTCTTCTCCTTGACTACAGGAGAAATGAAGGCGGCAAGCTGAGGCAGCAGCGTCTCTGCTGCAGGTGTCTGACCTAGATGAGCTGAATCCCTTTCTCTTCATCCACCTTGTTGCTGCCACCCAGGCACGTGTGAGGCTTCCAATGTGCAGAAACACCCAGCACCTTCAGATTTCCAACCTGATATTTGTCAGAGATTGCTGGCATATTGAAAATCCCTTTTCCCAATAAATTTTGGACAAGCAGCTTCCTGAGAGACACATTGCAAAGGGTCTGTGGTGCCCTCTGACACCCCCTCAATATCTTCCAGCTCCATTTTCAGCTGCTTCACATCAGGGGCCCATTCTTTGGAGACACTCACCCCATACCTTCCCATGTGGACACTTGCATCTGCCAAGCATCCTTCCCCAACACCCCTATCTCCAGTCCCCAAAGCCTCTGTAAACCATACCTGCTCCCACGTGCTCAGATGTCCCTTTTTCCTCCCCTTAAGACCTATGTGAGCATCCTCCTGCATGGACTGAGCATATGGCCTGACATATGGGGAGTTAATGCAGCAGCTGGCGTGGAGCCGCTGGGGCTTCGGTGGGGCTTTGGACATCCCTGCCCAATTAGGGTGGTTGTTGTTGGTGGCTGCATCCCCTCCCTGCTGCTGGGGTTTGCTGTGATGCTCCTTGAAGGGGCATGGGGAAGGGAGCTTCCTTCCTCACTGGCATGCAGAGTTATCCTCACGTTCCATCCTCCCTCACTCTTGCCCAGTTGCTTCAGCTCATCGTGAGGTGGCACGTGGACATTTATCTCTTTCTTCTCTCTTGGAGGGGTTTGCAGCCTTCCACCCTTGGAGACAAACCTTTAGTGCAGATCCCCTGAACCAGCCATGGCCATGCAAGTCCCTGATGGCTCCTGCTGCTCTCACCATCTCATCTTAGCAAGGCCTCCTTTGAAGAGTCCTCTCTTTGTTATTTCTTCTCCCCTCTTGCTCCACATTTCTTTCCCACTGTCCAGATCGTGGCTTGTGCAGCAGTCTGCTGTATCAGGCAGGAGTGCTGGAGACAAGGAGACAGGGTTGCATGGAGATGCTCCCTCCTGGCATTAAATTTAGCAGACTGATGAAGCCATCGCCAGGGTTGACCATTCCCCAGTGATGATTTGCACACGTGCAAGGAGCACACGTGCAAGGGGTGGGCTGGCAGCAGATACTCAGATACCTGTGTGCTGCAAGGGACTGACAAATAAATCTCTGTGCCTCCCACAGCCTCAGTTTCCCCCCAGAAAGGAGAAAAAACACTGTTTTCTATCCAGGATCTAGTGAGGATACCAGCTAAGCCCATACTATAGGCATGTAAGTCTGCATATGTATGTACACATACATTAGGGTTGTTGATTCTATCTTAAAACAGATACCTGTATTACCTGGCGTGACTATTTCTGCTCCAGGGAAAAAGCACCCCAAGTGCAGCTTGGAGCTACAATAACCTTTGTCCCCAGCTGAGCTGAGCAAACACAAAAGAGCAAGACAACGGCCAGCTGGATGAGAGGCATTTCTACCCATGGGCTGCTGCTCCAGCAGTGGTGATTGCCCTCAGCACCACCATTTCCCCATGGGGACATCATCTTCCACCTCCCATGGAGCCTCTGCTTGCTCTTCCCTTTCCTCACCCAGCTCTTGTCTTCCAGTTTTGGTACAAGAGCCTTGCAGCAACACTCAGAGCAAATCACTGCTCACCTTTGCTTCAGATACAAGAAAGCTGGGGAGGGACTTTTTAGGATCTCAAGTAACAACAGGACTAGAGGGAATGGGGCAAAGCTGGCAGTGGGCAGATTCAGGCTGGACGTGAGGAAGAAGTTCTTCCCCATGAGAGTGGTGAGACCCTGGGATGGGTTGCCCAGGGAGGTGGTTGAGGCCCCATCCCTGGGGGTCTTTAAGGCCAGGCTGGAGGAGGCTCTGGGCAGCCTGATCTAGTGGGAGGTGTCCCTGCTCCTGGCAGAGGGGTTGGAACTGGGGGATCCTTGTGGTCCCTTCCAATCCTGACAGATTCTGATCTGTTTTGGCAGAGGACTTTGGAGCCCTGGTGGCTCAGTGGTTGGACTTGATGATCTTGGAGGTCCCTTCCAACCTAAATGATTCTATGATTCTATGATTCTATGATCTGAGGACCACACCTCAGAAAGACCATGAACCCTGGTGGGCTGCAGTGTACCTGGGAAGAACTTTGTATTGACAGCTGGTTTTTCAGTGATCATTGCCAAAACCTCCTGGCCAGAAGCATCTCATAAAAGCTGCCTAAAGGAGAACCCAGGTTCAGAGAACTCAAGGGAGTAGCCTTAAATATTTCCCAAATGATGCAAAACTCCACCTAACGCTGCAGAAGTTGGTTCCACTGAGAAAACACTGTCCTACTTACTGTGGAAACTGAGTTAACAGCTATACCTGAAAGGCAGGCAGGTTTACAGCCATGGGTGTAAAGATTTTCTGGAGGCTACCTGGGAGGGGAGGAGAGGGGAGGAGAGGCG
>NW_008619269.1:3678-7641 GCF_000691845.1 Merops nubicus | reverse complement strand
GGAGAGGAGAGGAGAGGAGAGGAGGGTTTTGGCTGACAGCCATGGTCTGTCCTTAAAACCTCAGCCCCTGCCTGGTCTGAGCAAGCCAGTACCTCGTGCACGTTGCACTGACTGCCTACAAATTGGCAGCTTGAATTTAAGATGACCCCCGAGGCTCGAGGCACTGCATGAACTATTAGGAAGCACAATCAGATCTGTGACATCTCCGTCGGTGTCATCTCTGCAGGAAGAAAGAAATAACATAAAGCTTCCAATTATAAAGGGGACTTTGTAAATAGATAAATAAATAAAAATGATAAAAACCTTTCAGTTCTAAAGGGGACTTTGGCATTGCTGTTAGGCTTCTTCCTTGGTATTTGCATTTATGGCTTTTAGCCTCGGTTCCTAAAGAAATGAGAAATTTAGGGAATTTATTTTCCTTTAGAATGGAAATTTAGTTGGGTGAGATTTATATTTGACCCCTTTGCTTACCCAAACTGGGCAATATTATTAGTGGTACCATGAGGGGAAGAGGGAAATATTACCTGGGGCTGTGCTGGGAATCAGAGGGTCCAGTCTTGTCTCATTCCTTGGGCTGCCAGAATTCACCTTCTCAAAATTAGGGTCTCCATGAGGTCACTGAGAACTGTGGTGATCAGGCCTCACTGTCTTGATTATTTGGTTGAAAACTCTTAGAATAATAGAATCATCCTAGGTTGGAAAAGACCCTGAAGATCATCGAGCCCAACCGTTCAACTCCATCGTGATGTGGCTGAGCTTTGTGTTCCCTCTGCCTGGGAGGGAAATGCAGATGGGGGTGGGATGGGAGGTGGTGGAGGATAGTGCCCGTCCTGGTGCCACCGATAACCCCAAAACAGGTGCGGGTACCACACCACCAGTGTCCCCAGCATCGTCCGGATGGCAGAGCTGCCACCAGGCCACCACACGAGGGCACTGCAAGTTTGAGCCAGGGAGCTGCAGAAACTGGATGAGCAGAAAGGAGGGGAAAAAAAACCCTAATTATGTGCTTTTTTTTTTCTCCAGCAGACAAATTTCATACTGAGGTATCAGGCATTGCCAGGGGTTGCTCCTCAGACCAAGCTCCCCAACAGTGACCCCCCCAGATGCTACATAAAGGGTCACCCTGGAGGTGACCATCACCCACCTCACCATCATTTTATGCTGTAACTTCTCCATCCCCCAGCCCCACAGCAGCGTTAAGGACACACGAGCCACTCAGTGCTTCATATAATAGTTTATTTTCTCCAAAGGTGTAAAATGTGCAGCAGGTATGTGTATAGGACTGCTGTTTTCTTAGCCAAGAGGAGTCGCAACCAAACAAGAGACCAAAACAAAGAAACCTAACATTATCCTGCCCTACAGCAATTAGTGCAAGTCATGTAAAACATCAGTTCAACACAGGAAAACAAAGAAGAAAAAAAAAAAGAAAAAGAAAAAAGAAAGGTCTTTCCAAGCCACAGGTATTTTCTCCCCTGCCATCGGGGTGGTGGGAATCCCGAAAGTGGGGCTGGGGGGTGGGATGGGGCTGCATTCACTTGGGCTACACAGGGACAGTAGGTGAATCTTCTACAAGCAGGGTTTTTTTCCTCATTTCTTCCCTCTTTTTAGGGCTTGCTAAGAAAGTTATATGCAGACCAAGGAGGTGCAGGCTGTCAAAGGTGCCAAAAGGCGACGGCAGACCCTAAAAATACAATCAAGGGTGACCTGCTGCAAAACATAACATTTTCTTATTACTTTTCTTGGGGTCTTGCTTAATCTACTCTCTTAAAACTTTCCTCTGCAACCACACAATCTTCTCGCTTCGGGGCACCTAGACTGTAAATAAAATATGAACTATCACCAAAATGGGTGTGAAAATGCCCAGGATGGGGGTCACAGTGGGTCCCTTGGGGCTGGTGTCACCAAGAGTCCTCCTGAGGACCACACATCTGGGTCTAAGGCATTTTCGGGGGTCATTTTAAGAAATTACTCACTTCTTCCTGCAGGTGACTACCCAATGGAAAAGCCCCTCACTTCCCAAACTGCAGGCGTGCTCTTTCCTTTTTTGTTTTCATTTTTTTCTGAGCGTTTCATTTCTCCTGCAGAACTGGAGGAAGAGGTTCTCGCACCACTTGCCAAAGGCTTCTGAGCCAAGGGCAAGGAGTGACCCACCCAGCTCCGTGCTGCTCGTACACAGGGGATGGTCCCTTCGCTGCAGCACCTGGTGCAAACAAACGCTGTGTGCACAGCATCACCCCAGCACCACTTCCCTGGATGGTCTGGATGATCCAGCAGCTGTTCAGGAGCAAGAGCGTAGCCATATGTTGCTGCTAACAAGCATTTACTGAAGCTGGTTTCTTTCTGTGATTCCCCTGTGTCTGATTAGCACACAGCTCCTCCAAGCAATTTTCAGATTCTTCACCCTCCCCTTGCAAAGCTTTTCTTTTTTTTTTTTCCTTTTTTTTTTTTTTTTTACATGATCAACAAACCAGACTATGAGCATAAAACAGGGTTAAAAGCCACCAGATTTAAAACTAAAACCTAAAAACGCATTTAAATAGCTAAAAACTAATTCACTTAATTATTGCCTTGTATTTTGTGCTCGGAAACACACTGTTTATGTGCTGACCCTGCTGTGGTCCTGCAGGCTCTGAGCACAGATGAGATGCTCAACGACTGGCCACCTGCCCTGGGAGGGAGATTGATATCTCCATCCTCTGAAGCCACATTTTTGGACTGTGCCCACAGGTACAGACCCCTGCCTCAGCACCAGTTGTTTTGGAGAGCTCCTTGAGAGCATGAGGAAAGGAAAATAACCGGAGGCTGTGAGACCTCAGGGTGCTTTGGCAGGGTGTGTGGCCAACAAGCCCAAGCTGCTGGTCCCCAGGCTCAGGAGGATGAACTTGGATCCTTATTTCCCACTGCACTCCCAGCCACAAGGGACTGGGAAGAAGTTAAGCCAACCAAGCTGGGAATGATCCTTGGGATGTGCTCATGGCAGAGGGGTTGGAACTGGGGGATCCTTGTGGTTCCTTCCAACCCTGACAGATTCTGATCTGTTTTAGCAGAGGACTTTAGAGCCCTAATGGCTCAATGGTTGGACTTGATGATCTTGGGGGTCCCTTCCAAACTAAAGGATTCTATGATTCTATGTGCCAGCATCCCATCCTCCTGGGAAAGGTTTTGGCAGGGACTGCCCCATCAGCTGAGCAGAGAGGAAGGAGCTGCAGTGATGGGAACACCCCTCCTGATGGTTAACCTTATCTCACCATAGCTATGGGAAAGGAAAGCAGTTTAGCCCAAGCTCGTTTTTCCAAATCATGCTGGTAGGTAGTAGATAGGTGTCATGGAAGGTGACTCATCCCACCCTTGGGAGGTCCAGCGTAGGTGGGATGAATCACCCTCCAGCTGTACCTGCTTCCCTCCAGAGCCAGGATGGCTTCAGAGGAAGGCTGGAAATCACGTTGCCAGTTAGGACACCCAAAATTAAAGTGTCGACATGTGCGTGTCTCAATGTGCACAGGGCGTCTGTTACTTCCCTTCCAAATGGCTGAATAACGTGGGATGAGTCCCACCATTCATACCTGGGATATCTTTTCTGGGCTTTACACCTTTTTCACAAATAAGAAGGAATTTTGCAGCTCCCTAGTGGCAACACAAATTACACGGTGCACATTCATGTCAGCTGTGTTCACAGAATGGTTTGGGTGGGACAGGACCTTTAAAGGTCACATAGTCCTGACCCCTGCAGGGACATCTGCAGCTAGAGCAGGGTGCTCAGAGCTCCATCCAACCTCACCTGGGATGGTTCCAGGAATGGGGCAGCGACCACCTCTCTGGGCAGCCTGGGCCAGGGGCTCACCACCCTCAGGGTCAAACATTTCTGCCTTCTCTCCAGTCTAAATCTCCCTTTTTTATTTTCAAACCATCCTCCCTTGTCCTGTCCCAACAGGCCCTGCTCAAAACTCTGTCCCCAGCTTTCCT
>NW_008619269.1:1153-3558 GCF_000691845.1 Merops nubicus | reverse complement strand
GCCTTGCGTGGTCTCCTCTGGCCCCGCTCCAGCAGCTCCCTGGCTCTGCTGTGCTGAGGACTCCAGAGCTGCCCCAGCACTGCAGGGGGGTCTCCCCAGAGTGGGGCAGAGGGGCAGGATCCCCTCCCTGCCCTGATGGACACCCTGCTGGGGGGTCAGCCCTGTGCTCTTTGGTACCTGCCGCAGCTGGGCCCTAAAAGCCATGTTGAGAAGGTAAAGAAAAAGCCACCATACCACGAGCTGGGAGACAGCCCCATGCCCTTCCAGGCCAAGGCTTGGGGCTAATCACTGCTGTCCCACCTGGTGAAGGGGATCAGAGCTCTGGAAAGGCACCTCCATGCTTAGCTGGGCTCCCATGTGGATACCTGTGGCCTGGAGTCACTGCACAACATCAAAGTGGGAAGAAATAGGGTTTTCTCTAGTCCTCCCTCCCCAGCCCAAAATGTGATCGCCGCCAGCACCTGGTTCTGTCCAACCCAACCCAGTACAACACGGGAAAATCAACCTTAACTTGTTAATTGTCTTCAGCATCACAACGCCAACGGCCCCCTCAGATTGGAGCCTGTACCAGCTAGATGCTTAATTAATGCATGATTCCAAAAGGTGCCTTTGGAAAGCACCAAATTTGTGTGTTTGGCCAACACCCCTAGACCTGAGGCCACGGGGATGGCCGTGCTGGCCCGAGGAGGGAGGCAGCTCAGCATCTGCAGTGGCTTAGCCTTCTCAGCATGGCCACGAGCAAGAGAACCAAGTCCTGCTAATAATTTAAGAGCATCAATTAATACTAGTTTAATAAATACATAAAAGGATCTAGTCTCTTTTTTTTTTCTATCCACTTTCTAGTGTCAATGAAAGTTAAGGGTGATTGTCCCGTAACTAAGGCAAATTTATTTGAGTGTGTTTCTCTCTCCTTTTTTGATTTTTTTTTTTCCGTTGTTTTCTACACAAAGCAATCACATAAAAATAGTTATAAATAGAAAAATTGCAAAGGTTTTTTCCCCCCCTAGACAAATAGGAAAACAAAAAGAACAAACCCCAACTAACCTAACAAACAAATCGAGACAGAAAAACCACCTTGCTTCAAGTCCTTGTAGATTACAGAGCACTCGGCATCTTTGGATACTTTACAATGACTCCAAATTGTAGACAAAAAAAACCACCTGAAGTAACCAGTCATCTGCAAAATGTCGCTTGTGTAAGAAGTTGACATGGATTTAAAAAAACAAAACAAAACAAAAAAAAAACAAAAAAAGTTTGGTGCAGTTTGAAGTTTTCTTCTCTTCTTTTTTTTCTCTTTCATCTTCTTTTTTTTTTTTTTTTTCCCCTCTCCATTGACTTGTTGCCTGTGGAGTCTTTGTGGATTTCTTTCTGGAGGAGGAAGAGAGCACTGGGCAGCTCCTTGGGATCGTTCTGCTATGGATGGTCTCAGAGCAGAAGTCCTTTGAGCCCTCTCAAGGGGGGCTGCGGATCCTGGACCCCTTGTGTGTGTCCCCATGCTCCAACAGGGTGATCTTCATCCAGCCACCTCTTCAGAGCAGCACCATCAACGGGCAAACCCAAAAATTAATGAACCTGCGGTTCTCTCCTTCCCTTTGATTCTGCTGACACTGAAAGGTAACAGTAAAAAGAGAAAGAAAAAGCCCTAATTTATAACATTTACATTTTCAAGTGCTGGCTTCATGTAAAACCAGCTTCCTGGGCCATCTGCTGCAAGGCATTTCAGCAGCGATGAAACTTGGGTCCCACCACGTCTAAGAGGAGGCAGGTGGTTATCAGAAGCCTTTATCCTCAAGACTAGCTCAGATTTTTAGGGGCTGAAGGAGTCTGAGGGGGTGATTCCAGGAAACTGCCACTTTTTTTGGCCTCAAAAAAACATTAGATAGGGCTGCCCAAGCCAGTGTCTGCTGGCGAGGACTCCAGACCTGTTGGCCACCATGGGCAACCTACAGCTTGGAGCATCCCTTTGAATGTTACTATCTGATCTTTTGAACTTACAAATGGTGAAGAAATAGTATTTTTACTTGTTTGCAAGTAGCAAATCTCATCAGTGGACTCCTTTTCCAGAAAGATCCCTTGAGACAAGCGACAGGGATAGTTGCACACCCAATTTCTTCCCATTGACATTGCAGATTTGGAGACGCTCAAGTGTTTTGTATATTTTTGTCATCAAAATATATATAGGAATTAGGGGGAATTAAGGACAAACCCCCAGACATTTCAGAGTGGTCAGCGGTGGTGAATTCTGACTCTTTGGTTTGAAACAACTTTTCCATTCCAAAATTCCCGCGTAGTTTATTTTCGCAAAGCAAGGTTTTAATAAAAGCTCAGAATCGAAACATTTCTGATCCTTCTAAAAGTTTTCCTTCACCTTTCCAAGCAACTGAAGTTAAAATACTTAAAATAGG
>NW_008619269.1:774-1010 GCF_000691845.1 Merops nubicus | reverse complement strand
CTTTGGTTCTTTTTTTTCTTTTTTTCTGTAGGGTCCAAACTCATCCTGCACAGCAGGGCTTTCACCAGCCATGCAAATATGTTATACCGCTGAGAAAGGCAACAACCAGCATCCTCCTCTCCAAACGTGGTTGCGTGACCCTCTCTTTTTATCCCCTGTAGAAGAAATTTTGTTGCCAGCCGTAGCAATTAATTTAAAAAAAAAAAAAAAAAAAAAAAAAAAGCTCATTTTGACAA
>NW_008619269.1:0-206 GCF_000691845.1 Merops nubicus | reverse complement strand
TCGCAAAGCCGCTGAAGCCCGTGCTCCAAGGATCAGGAAGGGGGAAGAAGGGCTGGGCGGCGAGGTTGTCGTTATGGCCCAGGGCGAAGGCAAAGAGGCCCGCGTTCCTCTCCATGTCTAGCTGGGCTCTCCTGAAGAGCTTCATCTGCGTTTCTTCAAACTGGCTCTCGAACTCCGGCAGGCCGAAGGACGTCTTGGCCCCGCTC
>NW_008619268.1:0-1246 GCF_000691845.1 Merops nubicus | reverse complement strand
CAAGTTAAAAATGCAAGTTTTGAGTGTCTTAAAAGGGACGTAAGGTGAGAGATTAAAAGTTCCTTGTTCACCTTTGGATGATATCAGATCTTAAATCGAACAATAATTTCAGGTAACTGTAGTATAAACCAGTTACGAATAGAGAGTGGTGCTGCTGCCTTCAGGCAGCATTCTGCAAATGTAAATGACTTGGGTTTAAAAGTTACTTCTTGTGGGGGCCTGGATTTCTTAACAATTGTGAAGTGAGACATGGTTGATTTTGCCAACATGCACCTGGAAATGCTGTTTTGATCTTAATACTGTTCTTTCTATTTTGAATTCTATCTTGTGTCCCTGATATCTGTTTGTAGTTTTTATTTTTGAATTGAATTAAATCTGTATTATGTTCACATTCATCTGATCTTATCCTTTTAAAATTCTTGAGGTGTCCAATGCAAATTACTGAGTTTAGTCCTGGGAAGAGAATTATCTCTTAGAATAGCTGAGAGTTGTAAATAATGTAATAATTTTACTTCCTCTTAGGAGACCTGATGCAGACAAGGCAGGGGTGGGGAGGCAGTTTCATACCAGGGACTCATGTGGGTGGGTTCTGCAGAGGGAGCGATGTGCTGACCACAGCTGGTGGTGTGTGTACTGCTGGGAACACGGCGGCACCGCTGCCGCTACGGTACCTGACTAACAGTGGCTGGTGCCTGCTGTATTTGGGCCTGATGAACACTTTTTTGTTATAATTCCATTCACCATAGTTGTTTCTAAAATGTTACTTGGATATTAGAAGTTGAGTTGCATAAGACGTTCTCTTTTATCAGAGAAGAGAATTCAGGGCAGTAACTGTGTCAGTTAAAGGCACACAGACAATATTTTGGAGAGCAACAGAGTAAACTTTTGGCTTTTGTTCTGAGTTGCCTCTTGGGAAGAGCTTTGTAGATGACTTGGGCATGAAAAGCAGCCAGCAGTGGTGGCTCAGGAGCATCTCCTTCCCACCAAAACGCCCATGAAGCCTGTGTACCAAGCCCTTCCCCCCACCATGCTGGGGAAATCCTCCATGCAGAGGTCGAGGGGCTGGGTGCCATGGGGAGCCCTGGCCAAGGGCTGGCGTTGTGCCCTGGGCACATCCCTCCCTATGGGAGCTGTGCCACCCTGACCTGGACTGCAAAACAGTACCTGCTGTGTGTCTCCAAGTGCCTTTTCTTCCTCTCAGAGAACAGGCTGCTTAAATCCTCTGTTGGGACAATTTTTCAACAAG
>NW_008619267.1:0-2725 GCF_000691845.1 Merops nubicus | reverse complement strand
GGTTCCTCAGACATTCAAGAACCTTATCCTTTCTGACTGTGGGAGGGGCTTTGTCTGGCTGGTCCCTGTCTCGTGGGGCATCCACTTGAGAGCTGTGAGGAGAGAAGCTGACATCACCAGGTACTGGGTGATGTGGTAAGGTACTTCCTGCAGTGCCTCAAAGTTAGAATGGAAAAATAGAATATCAGTAAAAAAAAATCAGAAGACTAAGGATGACAGTTTATCATAATTTAACAACATTTAAATTCAACAGTTAATCAAAGGCTATATTTATGGTTCTGTCTTATTCCTTTCTTTCTCAAAGTCCATTGTCTTTGTCTTTGGGTTATGAGAATAGATCTGTGAGTGTGGGGATCCACATTGACCAGAGTGCTAGTGAGGTCAATGGAAATGAGATCTGATTGTACTCTACAGAGACAAATCACTGTCCTCAGAGATTATTAATTCTGGAACACTTTTACTTTTGACTAATTAATTGCATTCTTCATAATGTTCTGTGTTTGTACTTTGTGTATCTAAAGGAGGTAGTATCAATCAAATTACCTCTTAGATGAAAAAATTTGTCAATCAAAATATTTTTATTTTGTAGCTAGATATTTGTGCACAGAATGCATATCTCATAGGATTTATGCAGTTTGTTTTGCACTCCTTATTGTTAGATACTGATGGGATTTTTTTAAGCTGGTGGAAGCTTATGTTAGGTTCCAGCTATATTGCTCGGTCATGACTCTTCAGCATTGATCGTATCCTAGCAAGTCTCCTAAATAGAGTTTCCATTGATTTTGATTCCATTTCTATATGCAGAGTCCTTGCATGACTGGACTCCATTTCTGTAAACACAAATGATGGGAATGCATATTGATACAGCATCTTTAAGCTATAAAACCAATCTGACAAACCTGGGATGAAGATTTTCTGTATCAATAATGAATTTTTAAGATTCTACAAATCTTTAGGCCCAGTAATGAAGGTGTGCAAAACTGGATTTCTAAAATTTTACATTCTTCATATGCAGCATAAAATATGCTTTGCCTTAGATTTTGATTGCCTAATATTTGAGGAACGTGTATGAAGAGACAGAAAGAATAAGAATACAAAGTTGACTTTGAAAAAAAAAAATGTACAAACATGCTATCTTTTGTCTTAAGAAAAAAAAAGTGACATAATTTTTCACAAAGGAAAAAAATATGAAATTGTGAAAAAATAAAACATGGTTTTCCAGACTACTTTTTAACTTTTTTCAAATTCTTCGAAATTTTTTTTTTTTTAAAAGTGTGAGTGGTAATATTATAACAGTATTTACTCATTACTCCATGCAGTAAGGTCTTAATTCCTCTAATACCTATAACATTTTAAAGCCATATTTTCTCCTTGAGAGTAAAGATAGCACCAGTAAGCTTGCATGTGTATCATCAATACAATTTCTTTGGTATTTCAGTTGGTTTCATTTGTCAAAATCCACTGAAAGCAATGGAGTTACAATGTAGACTCAGTGTGACCTCTGGAACTCTTAATAAAGGCAATGTATGTGATTCTCTGAGATTGTATAGAATTTGCAGTGCTGTCTTATAGAAAGAAACAACATATCCAATTACCTCAGAAGTGAGGTTTGATTTGGATGATACTAAGAGACAATAAAAAAGATACCATCAATAACACTAGTTTCACAGAATTACTATTCAGACTAAACCCAAAGGTACTAAAAAATTGAATATGCCATTGCAATGTGTACTCAGCTACTCTGTTAGTTTACATCTGAACCAAGCATAAATGGCAACTACATCTACAGGAGGAAGAAAGGATTTTTTTATTTCTTCCTTTTTTTTTTTTTCCCTAAAATGCAAAAAGCAGCATCTCTTTTAAGACTGCATATCTGTGGACACTGTGCATAATGAGTCTTGGTAGTGTTCAAAGACCATTTTAATCTGCAAGGGTAACAAACATTGGGGATGTTTTTAAAATGCTCTGTAGGCACTTTGGAGTAATGTTTCTCATGGCTTTCAATAAATCCTTGTAGTTGGGCAGTCCATGGTTATTGTGAAGTATATTCTAGTATATGCAGGAAGTGCATCTTCAGACACTTACTGCCAGCATAGGCTGTAGCTGTGTGAAGCACCATTCTATCTTGTGCTATTATATGTTACAGAATTAAGAGAAAAGAGCCAGACAAGCACTTAGGTCTTTTTTTTTTAAAAAAAAAAAACAAAACAACCAACCAAACAAAAAACCAAACCTACAAGAATGGAGATCAGAAACCTTGGAGAGGATTTGGGAAAAGCACTGTTGTAGTATCATGGCCTGTCTGCACTGCACTTACACCACCACCTAAGTGTGTGTAATTTCTACTGGTTTACCCTTATGGTCAGTTGTGAAGTTCTCCGCAGTGCAAATATCCAGCAGAGTTATGGTCACCAGTTTGCTTCTCTTGACTGGCTTCGATGTACTGGACACTAAGTAGAGACCAATATAAGAATGGATAATACTGCTAATAGGTAGGTCTTTATTTTCTACAAAATTATTTTCCAGGATGTTGAGGCCTTTTAGTATTTCTAAACACAAACATTATGAATCTGTGATACACACAAATGCTCTTTTAGGAAAAGAAAAATACCATTGTGTCATAGATGACACATAGACTTCTGTGTCCAGCTTTGGGCAGGAAAGATATTGATAATCTGTAGTAAGTTCAGTAGAGGGCCCCAAGCCAACCTCATGAGGTTCAACA
>NW_008619266.1:6709-10205 GCF_000691845.1 Merops nubicus | reverse complement strand
CTGCAGGGAGGCGAGGAGCGGGCTGTGCGGGGGAGCCCGTGGCCGTGCCCTGCTCCTCTGCTTCTCTGCTCCCAGCCTGCCCGCGGGGTCGGGGCCTTGGAGGGTCTCATCCCTCCTCAGTTGTTAGCTCTGCCTGAGGAAAATCAGCTCTGGATTGTTGTGTCCTTGTCTATTCCTCCGCGGTTACGTTATTAATTTGCATGAAAACCCTTTGCCAAGCCACGGTTAATGGAGACAGATGATCCTCACATACCTCTTGGCAGGAATTGGCCAACGATTTCATCTGAAGAGATTAAACTTTGATCTTGTTATAAATAATTTTCCCACCACTTGATCAAATAGTTTTGCATGTGTTGTTGCTTTCTCTCCCCTCATACAATAATTTCTGTGAATCTGTGGGGTGGATGCTGTGCTGCAGACTGCTCTTCAGCAGAGGTGTCATTCCTCATTAGGATCTGTGCTGTTTAAGGATGGATTTAGCTCTGGGAAGATTTCTGTCTCCTGAGCTCAGGCTATTCCTGAGCCAGAGCACAAGCTCAGGAGGGGTGAGCTCGATGAGGTCTATGATTGAGCTGCTCCTCCAGAGGGTCCTGCCTGGTGTGGGGCAGAGGGACGGGTGCTCAGGAGCAATGTCCTTGCCTAGAGCTTCAGGTCTGAGCTGAGGACAAGAGGCTGGGTAAGGGCAGGAAGCTCTCTGACCTCTGTAAGGAGGGAAGCAACAAGTTTGTGATATCAACCCACGCTCCAGCCGTTATCTGCTTAATACAACTTTTCTTCTGGGTGAGTGGGAATCTCACCCCCTTACTCAACACCACATACTCCTGAAGGAATTGAAATACGCTTAAAGAATATGGCATAATTAATCTTGTAATCTGCTCAAAATCAATGTCTCTTGTCGAGCTGTCAAGTCTCCGGATGCAGATGGTGGCTCACAATTAGCTGAGCAGCTGGGGCTCAGGAAGTTCCTTGAAACACTTCCATTTTTTTCTGCTGAAGGTGTTTCCTCCAAGGAGCAGTGCCAGTGTGGAGCTGCTCCATCCACAGGTGCCCAGTGTCCCAGTACCTCTGGCTTTGGCACTGGAGGCAAGAAGTGCCAGTGATCATTCAGCTGCACCCATCAGCAAAGAGGAGAAGGTCATCTCTTGGTGGGTGGGTGGCTTCTTGGTCCAGTTTGCCCAGCTAGACTCAGGGCTGTGCATGGGAGGGGGCCCCGTGCAGGCAGGACGTGGAGCTTTGACTGGCATGGATGGCTGGTAGAGCTGCTCTGTGGGAGCTGCTGTCTGCAGAAAGTCCTGAGTCCTGGAGCCCCTCAGCATCAAAGCCCATCTCAGGAGTGCTGGATGGGGCCAGAGATGAGGAGGAAGGGAGACCAGGGATGCCTGAAGCAGCCGTGACTTCCTTGGTGGCTGGGACGCGATGGTCTTGGGGAAGTCATCTGCAGCAGCAGGGAAGCTCTGGCTGCAGATGTGCCGATTCAGAGGAAAAATTAAACAAAGAAACAAGACCCTATTTAGCTGTCAGATCCCTGCTCCTCTAAATATAGCTCGGAGTGCAGCTTTTGCCCTGCCCTGCCCGTTCAGCAGTCACCAGAGGGAATTAGCGGTTGTTCATTGTATTTGCAGGAAGAAAGAAAAGATGCTATTTAGTCTGCAGGAGGCAAAATTAATACTGTGTTTTTTGTAATCTGGCCCCAGCATGGGACTAAATAAAAGTGTTTGAGGAGAGAAGGGAGCTGTTTACCTGCAGGAGCAGAGCTGCATTAGCTATGTAAATGTACGCTCTGGGACGATGTCATTTATATTCCCGGCAGGGATCAGCTCCTATCTTAAAGGGCTTTTAAATCTGTTGCAGATTAATAATGCAGCCAGCGCTGAAATGCATTCTTCTTTCTAAGACCGTGGAGAAGTGATTTGAGCTGAGTTAGGTCCTCTGAAGTGCACTTCTGTGGTGCAGCAACACCAGGCCAGCCCCAGGCAGGAGGGTGAGTCCGCGGGAAGGAGCCGATGCCGGGGCCAGGGTCTGCGCTCGGGGGGTCCCAAACTCCCTGTGTTAGAAGCAGCCCTGGAAGAGCTGTGTGGTGACTGATGAGGCTGCTTCTCTGCTTTGGAAGGGAGGGCCCTGGGGCAGGAGCTGCCTGGGACGGTGCCCGCTGTGTTTGCTGTGCTGGGGTGTTAACAGCGTGAGCTGTGCCCTGGCACAGCCACAGCAGCGTTTGGGGAGAGGGCACGTTCTGCCTGTCCACTGCCACTCATCCCCATGGGGAGCTGGTGACAGCACAGTGCACAGGTTGTGATCTGCTCTTGTTGCTCCAGGAAGATACGGAGAATGTTCCTGGGGATGGCTGGATATCAAAGAGCTCTTCCTGCAGGCACTCTGGGTTCAACTCCATCTGTAAGAGCTTGTGTTGTCCCTCCCCAGGGGCCCTGCTCAGGTTTTGGATGCAGTGGGTCATTCAGAGGAGGGACAGGGTGCCTACACCTGGTTTTATACCTTTCCTGCTGGTACACTGGTTAATTAAGAGGAGTAAACCCATATTCAGTGGAAAGGAGTTTATAAAATCAGGCAGAGTGGTGAATAATTTAATGTTTGCTTTTTCAGAATAGAGGCAGTGTTAGAAGAGCTTAAAATATTGATGTGAAACACATTTTTTTTCACAGTGTGAAATGCTTTATAGTCTGTGTGATTTTCTTTAATGCCTTTTAAACATGTCTGAGGCTAGTGCCTGCTTTCCTGGCGTGTACCGTGGGTTCTGCTCTACAGCTCATCACTGAGTGTGATTTTTCCTGATGACTTTGTTAACTGTTGAGGGCACTTGTTCAGGTTTCTTCAGTCCGTTTGCTAGATTCAGAGATACAGGAGGGCATCTGTGTGATATTTTATTGATGGAAATCATATAAAACAGCAAGGAGCACTTAACTTGGTTTACAGGAGCAAACCCCCAGTGGAGTGCCAGGCTGGCCTCAGCCTCCCGTGTCACTTGGTTTGTACAACAGGCAGCAACATGCAGGGTGCAGAGGGCACGGGCTGGTGCTGGGGACTGCCCTGCTGCCCCAGTGCCCGGCGCTGCCAGCGTGCCCGTGTGGGTCACTGTGCTTGTGAGACTGATGAGGGAAGTCAAGAATATTTATTTCTAATTCCTCTCTTATTGAAACATTTCTTACATACAAAAATCATTCTCACCATGCTGCCCCAGCAGCAAATACCACATTGCAGCTTGTGCCAGCCTAAACTTGGCTCTGAGGAAGTGGGGACAAGGAGAAACCTGGAGAGGAGAAGGCTTCAGGGTGACCTTATTGTGGCCTTCCAGTATTTTAAGGGGGCCTACAAGAAAGCTGGGGAGGGACTTTTTAGGATATCAGGTAGTAACAGGACTGGGGGGAATGGGGCAAAGCTGGCAGTGGGCAGATTCAGACTGGCCATGAGGAAGAAGTTCTTCCCCATGAGAGTGGTGAGACCCTGGAATGGGTTGCCCAGGGGGGGGGGGGGGGGCCCATAC
>NW_008619266.1:5033-6676 GCF_000691845.1 Merops nubicus | reverse complement strand
CTGATCTAGTGGGAGGTGTCCCTGCTCATGGCAGAGGGGTTGGAACTGGGGGATCCTTGTGGTCCCTTCCAGCCCTGACAGATTCTGATCTGTTTTAGCAGAGGACTTAGTGTTGGCTTAACGGTTGGACTTGATGATCTTAAAGATCTCTTCCAACCTAAAGGATTCTATGATTTGAAGCAAGTGTGTACCAAACCAGTGCAAGTTCAGTCGTGGTCATTACTGGTGTTTGAAGCATCACAGGAGGGCACAGGGCATCCTGCTGGTGCCAGTGGGATTCGAGGCCTCTGGCAGAGCAGGGGAACCTCTGCTGCTCACGGGTGCTGCTGGTGCTGGCTGCTCCCCTGGGGCTGGGAGCCAGGAGGATGCAGCACTGCGGGGTGGCAGGAGAGCCCAGCTCCACGGGCACCCGTGAAGGTCTCTGTAGTGCTGCCCGTGTCCAGATCCCTGAGCAGGTGGCAGGTCTGGGGACACGATCGTGCTGCGAGCTGGTGGTGCAGCCCCCGGGGTCACATCCTGCCTGGCCTGGTGGGAGCATTAACGACCTTCCTGCCGCCCTGCGTGCCGCTGCGGTGAGCTCGCTCCCGCTTCATTACACATGGACAATTGGGTATCTCCTTAAAGGTCAGCTCTGGGGCCAGGGTATTTGCTCAGAGAGTTATTTTTAACAATGTGAAATGGCAGTTAGCCAGCTTGCTGCAGGGGAGCTGTGTGCAGGCTGTGAGCTCGCACGGGCGTGGGGCTCATGCTGCCCTTCGGCTCCCCTCGCTCTTTCGGCAGAAGCTAAAGGGACTTGGAATCAAGGAGCAAATCATGATGAATAAAACATCAGGAGGTCTTTCTTCTTCAGCAAAGATTAATGAGCTAAGTAATAAATACTGAATTTCACAGATGCTTAAGTTTACTTTCCAGGGACTTGTTCCTCTCCACGGGAATCTCTGTGGGACAGTCAGGGTCCAGCAAACGTCCTGATCGGGTGGAGAAGTGGGACAAGCTAGAAACAGCCCATTTCCCTGGGCAGCTTTCACTGTGCCTGCTGCAGGGCCACTGGTGTAAGCAGGTGAACTGGTCACTGCAGCCCCTTCACCTCTGGTGCTTTCTGGGGTAATCCAGGAGCCTTTCCTTGTGCCAGGACCTGCCTTCCAGCCCTGGGCAGGCTGGGCAGTCCACAGCTGGTTATGGGAGGCTCTTCTGCCCCTGCCCATTATCCCCCCAGCCAGAGACTTTCTGTCCCCACCCAGGACAGTTTGTGGCTCTGGCCCAGGACAGCTCTGAAGACCTCACTTGGTGTGTTCAGCCACTGAGGAGGTCAGTTTTTCTTATCAATCTGAATTGTCTCTCTGCCTCAAGCCAAAGCAGAACAAAGGGCTCCAACAGAAGCTTTTATCAAGGTGCCAGGTACACATTTCATTTTCCCTACTAAAATACTGAGTTTCTCTCTTGAATAGCACCTTTGCCACAAATCCAGCGATGCCCTGGCATGGCCTGAGCAGCCCCTTCCTCCCTGCTCCTGCTGGCACGTGCCCCGGCCGTGGACAGGTCCTTGTCTGAGCCCCCGCGGGGTGGCCGGGGGAGGCTGTGTCCTGGGCTGCTCCCCGAGGTGCCGCAGGCAGTGACAGGTCCAGCTGGCTCTGTGCCGCTTC
>NW_008619266.1:0-4978 GCF_000691845.1 Merops nubicus | reverse complement strand
CCAAGCAGCAACAGTGGCAGCTCGGGCAGAGAGCCGTGGGGAGCTGGGCACAGGAGCTGCCTGCCGTGTGCCCGGGGAGCCAGCTCGTTTGGAGCCAAACCTCGTTAAAGTGGGAAAAGCTGGCAAGCATCATGCACAGCGAGATGAGCTAAAGGGGAGCACACGTGCCAGGGAGGAGGATTCAGCGTGGAGCGTGTGCTAACTAGAAATAAACAGCCAGCTCCTGGGCACCGGCCGTGTGCTCGGCAGCGCGAAGGGCAGGCAGCTCTCCCCAGCTGGCTGGGTGGCCGGGGCAGAGCCTGTGCCAGGGCGGCAGGAGAAGCCTTGGCATGTTCCCCAAGCTCTCCTTCTCAAAGGCTGTGTTTTGTGTTTCCCTGAAATTGTTAGCAGCAGGTTTGGAGCATTGAACGTTGGCCAGCACGCAGACCCCTCAGCAGCACCGTGGCAGAGGGTGCAGCTGAGTGTCTGTTTTGCTCATTTTTGGATGGCATTACTAGCTGCCCACAGGTTACAAAGTCACTGTATTTTTAATGCCATCTTCTCCCATTGGATGAACACCAGCTTGGAGTTAGCCCTATTTCATAGAATCATTAAGTTTGGAAAAGACCTCTAAGATCAAGTCCAAACATCACCCAACACTACCATGACCACTCAACCATGTCCTGAAGTGCCACATCTACATGTTTTTTTAACACATCCAGGGATGGGGACTCCACCACCTCCTTGGGCAGCCTGGGCCAAGGCCTCACCACTCTGCCAGTAAAGAAATTCCTCTGAACATTGAATCCCAACCTCCTGTGGTGCAACTCGAGCCCTTTTCCTCTCATCCTATTGCTAGTAACCTGGGAGAAGAGACCAAGGCTCAGTCATGATTCAGGCAGAGGGAGCTGGTATCTGCAGAAGCAGCACACTCTTCAGCTATTTAAGTTGTTAAAGTTTTTACTTACACAAGGCAGAAGGAGAAATGGAGTGACCACAACTGAACACGTTCGTGCTGAGGTGGGACTTGCAGCCAAGATGAATATGAGGACAGATATAAAACTCCTTGTGACATGTGATCTCCTGGTTGCACTTTTTTGGCTGTTAGAACCAAAGCAGCCAGAGAGTGGTGGCACGGGGCGTCACTGGCTGTGCCCCCGGGTCTCTGCTCCCGGCCAGCTGGGCTGTGTAGGAGGTCTGGGCACTGCCTGGGAGCAGGGGGGTTGCTCTGCCACAGTCACCCCTGCTCTCCTCTCCTCTCTGCAGCGTCGGCTCCTGTCAGCGACATCCGCACGGAGGGCGTTGGGCCGAGGAGCGTGTCCCTGGCGTGGCGGGAGCCGGGCCCCTCCGCCAACGGCACCGAGTACGAGGTCAAGTACTACGAGAAGGTGGGTGCTGGGACTGGCTCTGCCTCTCACGCCCCAGCCCTCCCGGGCAGCTCCCTTGGCAGCCCCCTTGGCAGCCAGCTCTGCTCCTGGGGAGCACGGTGCCGCCGGTGCCGCCGCCCCGGTCAGTCACCCACGCAGCGCGGGCTGGCTGGGGCTGGCAAGGGGAAGGGAGCGCGTGTCTGCGGGCAGTGCTGCTGGGCAGACTTTGCTGGCACCTGAAAGCAAGAGGAGTGCTTCAAATGGGGGCCAATAAGGTTTTTTCATATCCAACAGACTTATAGAATCTTATGCATATTTTAGGAAGTTTAGATTATTTGTGGAATCTAAGTTAATTAGTACTTTTTCCCCCATCTGTGCAGCAAGATTTCATCCAGTCCTCGTGGTGACATCTCCCTGGGAGAAGGAGCAAAGCTAAGAATTTGACTTTTTTTTTTTCCCCCTTTTTAATGCATTGGATGGCTTTTTTCAAGGACATTAGAAATCTGAGGTTTGGGTGTTTGCCATTAGCCAGCTAGACAGGGACTGCTGAACAATACTTGATTTCAAAACCTTTGATGAGATGACACCTGTATTCATAGCCTGCCATCTGGGAAAATGTTAGACCCTGTGGTCTTCGCTGGTTTAGGACGGAGTGTTGTCAAACCCCTGACTCCAGTGAGCTGAGTCTCTTCCATGTGGGAGGGGACACAAGCAAACATTTTTATGACAGTCTCTTAGTTTTAAAAATAGCTGTTATTTATCAGGTGCAGTGGGTTGAGAATTTTAGAAGCAATGCCAGTGGGCAGAGAGCAGGGACAATGCTGTAAATCAAAATAAATGCAGTTTATGACACAGTTCTGCAAATTACCTTATCTGCGTGTGCTCAGGCTCGTTATGAAACTGATTACACGTCAAGCAAACTGTGCAGGTGACACGTTGGCATTCTGTATTTGGAAACAAGCTACCTTGAAACTGATTCATATTAATGTGGTTTTCAGTATCTGATAGATTTGAAAGGAGGAATCTGTGAGTGAGGGCAAGCGCTGAAGCCCGGGATGGTAATTCCTGTGCAAATGGGCTGCGGCAACAAGATACTCGGGGTGTGTGAAATGAGGAAACGTCCTGCCTGGGTAGGAAATTCGAACTGTAGTTTAGTAATTATTCACTGAAATGAGGCTCTTGATGCTGACACAAAAATCAACTCAGTTCCTAATCTTTGCTTTTAAAGCTGTACTTTAACTATGGAGATTCAAGGGGAAAAGTCTATCGAGTGGAAAATGCATTTCCCAGTGATGTGCCTGGCCCTGGGGGCAGCGTGGTGGAAGCTGCTGCCTGTGCCCAGGTCAGCTCACAGGGCTGGGATGCTCCTGGGGGGCGTCGGCCCCAGCGTGGTGAGGGTGCAGCTCGCCCATGGGGCCGATGCTGAGGCTGCAGGATGTGGCCCAGCCCGCTCCTGGGGGACAGTGGCCTCAGATGTTCCCAGTCCAGGACTGTGGCAGTGCTGGCCTCATCTTCTCACTGGGGAGTTTGGTCAGAAGAAAACCATCTCCCGTGGTGGCTGTGTGGTAGCATGGGAAGTTTTGCTTGTGGGAGGGCTGGGGCTTGTTTTGCTTTGCAAACCATGGGAGGCAGGGGCACGGAGACCTGCTGCTCTGGCATGTGAAAGTGGAGTGAGTTGCCCAGCACCTCCACCAGCTGCCGTTGCCCGTTGTGCCTAAGCACAGGGATCTGCAGGTCGCCGGGCAAGGGAGTAAAATCCCAGGGACCAGGACTGTTGGCAAACCCGCCTGCCAGCTTGGGTCACTCAGCATGTGCTGATACACACTCCACATTTACTCCAGGGCTCGAGCAGCCACGGCAGGGGAGTGGGAAGGGGCGGGGCGGTGCCAGCAGTCGAGCCCTGGCGCGGGGACGTGCGGGGTGGCACCGCTGCTCCCCACCACCCCGTCCTCTGTGCACCTCTACAGCTCATCCTCTGGCTCCGGCTGCCATTTCACGTGGCCTTTCCAGGTAATTTCTATTAATGAGACATCTAGCCAATGGACTCTGTTGAAGGTTTTATGTTTAGATGGACCGTCCTGGTGGGGCGCGGAGGCGAGGTGGGGATAGGGCCGCGCTGTGCCCGCGCCGTGGCGCAGCTGTCAGTCCAGCCTGATCTCAGGTATCTCATTATTTCACAGGATCAGAGAGATCAAAGTTACTCGACTGTGAAGACCACATCAACAGCCGTGACGGTCAATAACCTGAAACCTGCCACCCTCTATATTTTCCAAATCCGAACATCTTCCTCACCTGACTACGGGAGCTACAGCCCCAGTATTGAGGTGGAGACACTGGCTGAGTGTACGTGTTCCCAGGTTCATTGACTCCTACACACGTGCCTGCAGACATGAGGCAATTTGAGCCTGAGCTGTGGGGATGCTGCTGCTCCTGCCCCACATGCTCTTGGTTTCGTGGAGCAGCATCTGTTCCTCTGCTTCTGCCGTTCCAAGCCTAAGAGCAGACACTTCCCAGGGCTTGCTTTTAATTGCATTTTCCTGTTTGATTCTAACAAGGTTGCTGCTGGTGGTCAGCTTATCCTGGAGGTGTCTGTCCTTGCTCTTCTTAGGCAGCGTCAGTGAGGGCAGCCAGTCCCCGACTCCCCTCTGCTGCAGGGGCTGGGACAGAGTCTCTGGTCTTTGAGCTTGCCCAAGAAGGTGCTTAGCAGAGCCAGAGCGCCTGAGGTTGTTCTGCCTTGGCTTGATGCTGGTGCTGGAACAGATCTCACCAGGTCCCTTTCGAGGGGCCACTGAAAAGGTGCTGGAAGCAGTGAGTGTCAGCCCCTACTGGCACCACTGCTGGGGGCACAGTCCTGCTGGGGGCACAGTCCTGCTGGGGGCACAGTCCTGCGGGGTCTGTGAAGCTGTGCAGCTCAGAGCAGTGCTGCAGGGACAGGCTGCACGGGCTGCAGCAGGGGAGGCAGGGCCAGCCTGGGGATCCAGCTGGCCATGGACGTGTGCCCTGGAGAGGAGGTGGCTGCTCAGCCCACTGCTATCCTGGCTCAGGAGCCACTTGGCTTGTGAGCAGCTTGGCCGAGTGAGGTCGGCCAGCATCAGCGTTATTTGCTGGGGCTTTTCCTTTTCACAGTTTCCATTCATAACTATAGTCCAGAAGCATCTCATTTCCCTGGCTAAAAGAGGGCTTGGAGAGATGGTAGGGCTTCAGCTAATGACCCACCCTGGCTAGAAATGAAAGCCCTGAGATGGCTGGCTCAGTGTGACTCTCACAGATTGTGTTTAACAGGGCTTTAAATTGCATCCATTTGCCACACAGAAGACATTTTCAAAAGGAATGAAAGCCAATAAAAATTTTATATAGAATGTAGCTTTCTAATACCTCTGTTTGCAAAAGCAGGAAGGGAAGGGATTAATGTGATGAAGGAAAACTACTTGTAAGCCATAAATTTTAATACGTCACTCCGATAAACAGGAATCTTTCCTTGGTGCTGATTAACAAAACCAGGAGCCCTGTGGGGCTGCCCTGGGGCTCTCCGTCCAGCCCTGCGACGCTGCCCTGCACGCTGCTCTCTGCACCAGCTCCAGCTTTTAAAACCAAATGGGAATGTGAATGGTTGAGAGGATGGTGAGGGGAAG
>NW_008619265.1:0-4693 GCF_000691845.1 Merops nubicus | reverse complement strand
ACTGTCTGTGTCATTGATGAAGATGTATATAACTCTCTCCTTCCTTCTGGAAGCATAAACCCAGCACCCCCTGGGACTGGACCAAGGAATTACTCAACAGACAACAGTGTAACAGACCAAACACACAGAAGAGAAGAGGATTTGTAGTGTTTACTAGAAGTCAGCAGAAGCAAAAGATGGTGTAAGCAAGGCAGGGATAAAGTTTTCTGTTGCAGAATGAAGATACTGCCTGATCACCTGATGACTCTGTTAACAATTTCTATACTCTCAGTTTAAAATAAATTTAAATCTATTTGAAGGCCTGTATAAGCAGCTGACATTTTGTACAGGATTTAACCATGGAACAGACCCAGAGGCTGGGGAAGGGGTTATAAATAAGAGAGAGTAAAAATCCCCACACATGTATAAGACCCAGGACTTCATCACCTCTAGTAAAATTGAGATAAAAACACTGGGAAAAGCAATTTCACCTTTGCCAAGATTCATTTAATGAGGTACTCTTCTGTCTTCTTGAACTGTCCACAAACTTTTGCCTTTTCCTCTAACATCTCACATACAGCAAACAAATGATGCCCCTACATCTTTGACCTGACTCCCAAGGGCTTTTGTGTTGAACACTGAGTGTAGGAGGAGTTTCAGCAAACGCGTTTCTGGAACAGACATCTTCACTGGCCCCCCTCACTTGCCTTCTGGCCTTTCAGCAGGAGCTGGCCCCCATTACACCACGGGGGAATTCTGCTCACCGGGATTACCTCGGGATCAATGTTTTATTTAGTTTGATGAAATAATGAACTACTGTACTCAAAGAAGTTTGGCAGCTACAGAGAAAAAGCAGCTCTGCCAAGCTTTACTAACATTATCCCCAGTTAAACTGTACTTCTACCAGAATAACCTCAGTTTGTTTGTTGGCCAGCTCAAGGTCTTTTTCATACAGAAATGTATATTTTTTTAGCTGGGAAAGAGGGAAGATGGGACTAAGTATGTCTAAGATATACATGGCATTTAAAACTACTCATTTATCCTAAATCTTCAGAAATCCCTGTTCTCAGCTTATGACCTCCAGGTTTAGAGCTTTCACACTGCCTCTTCCAAAATAAATACAGGCATCTTTGTCTGAAAGGTTATCCAGGAATCATCCAGAGTAGTTATTTATGCAGTCTCCTGCTTGGGTCAGTCGTTTTTTACTGTTCCAGTCCACAGAACGTAAAAAGAGGATTTAAAGAGAGATCCACCCATCCATCTATTGAGGTATGCCTGCAACCCATAGATTTGGCAGCACGCAGAAAACTTCTACTGAGTAAACAGGTCTGTCCAACACAAATTACAACTAGAGATACCAAGCAAATTAGGGCAAAAGCAAAACATCTCAGAGGTTTTTGTCCTTCTCCTGCTCTGCCTTGAAAAGAACCGAAAGCCTCAAATTTACCTGGGAAGGAAGGAACTTTCTTGCTCAAATTGCAGTAATTACACTGGCTGTGACAGCACAAAGGATATGCAAGGGTAACAAAGATTAAAAGCAAAGACTCCTTTTAAAAGTTTTTCTCTTAATTACACATTCTTGTGTGTTGACTAAGATCTGAGTTCTCTCCTTTGTCTGGTCAGAAACACCCATATGATGACACCATGAAATCTATCTTACTCTTAGAAGTTGTGGTGAAAAAGTTTCTGACTTCCATGAAAGCTGACCTTTAACCGTGGAATCTTTGCGACCCTACTGCAGATGAAATGACACAACGCGAGCGCTGGTCCCACGTGGGAATCGGGAAAAGAACAGGCAGCTGAGGCTGATGCTACGTCTAGCTGTCAGGTCAGGAAACACAACCCCTTCCACACGTTAGATCAACACATCCGCCCCAGTCCAGCCCACCACACAGACTGCTGAGGGTTACACCAAGGAAACTATTCAGCATCAGACTTGGTGAAGTTTTTTGAGTGTATCAGTCTAGTGCAGACACAGTTCATATGAGGAGCACTTCACTGGCAGGCAGCCGAGGTCTAAGGTATTTTTAACTGCATTCATCACGATGGTTTTGTTAGTCAACTGAGTAAGAGAGAAGTGAGGCCAGCACAAAAGTGACATACAAATAAAAATTCAGCTCAGGCAAAAGAAGAGTCAAAACACCTAGTTCTGCACCAAAAACCTCGCCACAGAAACAGGCTACTGATAAAACTGAGACAGTTACTTAGGCGCAAAGTTTTATGATTTTTGTCTGCAAGTTACAAATGCAAACCCATGATCCCACCCACATACCTTTCCACTTATGTGCACACATCTGGTGTTTTGCATAAATGTGAAAAAAGGCCTTTGCTTCTCTCTGCATGTGTTGGTTTGTTGGGACTTTTAAAAGTTAAGTATGGAGATACTTACTGCATTTGGGGCAGAGCATGGCAAAGGCAGAGAAACTTGGTGGAGCTCTGAGCAAAACCATGAAAAGCTGAGATAGAAGAATCTGGAGTGTGACAGTTACCGGCTCCCCAGTTTTGATTTGAGATTATCTTTCATACTGAATATTCATCAGCTTTATTTTAATTGCCTTCTTGGACACCAAATTGTTCTTTAGCAGAAACAGCTTTTTGCAATATCAACATCTGCTTTAAAATTACTGTTCCATGTAATTTAAGTTAGCAACTTCTCAAATTTAAAACCAATCATGTACTTTGGATGTTTATTTTTAAGCTGTGATGGCCTAGGCCCATGTAGGATTTCTCCCATCAGAGAATTTCTTCTTTGTGAGGTTGCAAAGTTACACTTCTGAAAATTTTATATCAGTTCTTTTGATCACAAAAATCAGATCTCATCTACATGGGCAAGACTCCAAAAAAATTCAAAGTAGTATTATTTATACTAGGGGTGTCTTTGGGTCATAAAGAAAATGGAGGCTTAGATGCAAAGGGCTTTCCCATTGCTGAATTAGACTACCACCACTTCAAGAGAATAAGAAGGTCCTGACCAGAAGGACTCATATCCTTCAGATTCCACTTAGTAACAACTTACCATTACTAACAACCTCTCTGGATGAAGCTTTCATCTGCATCCATTTCAGTACTTGGAAACCCAAGTTTTTTTGAGCATGAAAGCCTAGTAGCACTGCCTTAAAACCTAACCCAACAAATCCTCATCAAAGCTCTGAGTCTTTCCTCTGCCTCCCCCTTCAAGTCTGTAAGGCTGTACTCCAAGATGTAAATCTCGCCTGCTAAAATGGAGCACTGCCTCCAGCACCTTAAAAAGTCTAAAAGTAGTGCTGCTTATAAAGTTGCCATTTCAAAATAATCAAAAGGGGTATACTACTTAAATATTCAAAGTAAATAATTTGTGAGCGTTGGGGGGAGTTGTTTAAAGGTCATACTTTTTCCTCATCTGTTTGCCAAACGTTCTGTGCCCAGAACCTTTCTGCCATCGAGCATAAGGACCCGTTCAGAATGATCCAAGACACCTTACAAAGTTAGGCCCAGCAGGGTGGATTCAGGTGCAATAAATAGATTTTTTTTTTTTCTACACAGACACTAACAAAGCTGTTTTGTAAACAATGCTTTATTATGAAACAGAACAAGTACAGCCTAATGCATCTAGCAGAAGCAAGCTGCAGACAGAACAGGAGAACAGCAATGAGTCACGCAACATACATAATCCTGCATCTAAAAAACAGGGGTAGGAACAGAGGACACAGACAATTGCACAGCTGAGAGCTATAAAATGGTATTTTCTGCTGTGTCATTCAGTCTTCAAGCACATTAAAAAACAGCAAATTTTTAAAAAACTACCTTGAAGTCATATACATGCGCTATGATTTTTTTCTGTGGTCAGTATTATAAGGACCTATTTTCAAACATCAAGAAACAGCTTAAAACTAACTTCATTTACAAAGTGATCTTACTACAGACCTGACACACAACATACACTACTATACCTCCTTCTAACCAAGTGAGGGTTACACAGTATGAGATCAAATACTGAGCAGAAGCAATGGAGCCCATTCAGAATTTATCACGTCAGTTGACACAGTCATAGTCTCAAGTAGTAAGATTGGTCATAAATTGCTTAGGTTACAACAACTAATCTAAAACCTCAAAGTAAGCTTTAAAAGTACCTCAAAAAGTAATAAATTACAACAGGGAGAAAGCAAGGAATAATCAGACTCCTATTACAATGGGTTAACCTCCCAGATCAAGAGTAGATCTTTGTCTTGGCTGTAACGTGAGATTTTTCTTTTCATTTGATAGAATTTGATGCATACTTCAGCCTGCATACAAATAGTAGCAAACAAGATTCTCAAGGATTACAGGAAAATAAAGTTACTCAGAAGTCAATATTAGACTTCACACATCAGAAACATGATAGAAAGACACGACATTAATACAGAACTGTCTACCACTAGTATAAATAAACCTCGCATTACTTGGACGCATTCACTTTCTTATTAAAAAATGACTAAAGCAGCTTCTTGGAAATTAATTTTCCAATAAATTTTTTAAATTTTACTCATTAAGATACATTCAGGATAGTCACAAAACCAGGTTTTGGGGAGAACAGCGTACAGCCCGCGGCCACAGCAGCTGCCCCTCAGAGCTCAGCGAGACCCAGGTTGGATTAGCGCAGCAAGCTATGATTCAGAACGCTCCGAGGTGCAACTCTTTGTTCCCCGGCCGCTCCTCACGCACGGCTTCTGCACCGGCCGCCACGCAGCCCCCGCGC
>NW_008619264.1:0-4065 GCF_000691845.1 Merops nubicus | reverse complement strand
GCTGTGAGGGTGAAGCTGGAGGTGACCTTAGAACAAGCAGAGCTGGCAATAAATGGGCCCCTTGGCAAAGGGAAGCAAGGTGTTTGGGGCAGGAATTCAGTTGTCACCCATCTTCTTCACATCTTGTGGCTGTGTGGGTGAGCTGGGTGTGAGGAGAGGAGGGAAGCCCTGCCTGTTAGATACCCCCTGTGGTTATAAAAAAAATCAACCACTTTTTACACAGAGGAACTAAATTACAGCTCTCTGCTTTTCATTGTTCTCTCAGTTATCTAAGGAATATGCTGTTCCTTAGAAACATTGCAGTGTAATTGATGCAGATGTCACTCTGTAAGGTCACATTTTTTAAATTAATAGATTAGCAGATGGTCATGCTATAATTATATTTGAGAGACTAATTGTCTTTTTCTGTATCTTCCAGGCTGTATTGACAGAGTACAAATTAAAAGCTATTGAATATGTTCATGGATACTTTTCTAGTGAACAGGTAAAAGTCACCACTGCCATGGGTTTAATGGGAGCTACTGGTTTTATGTCTTCAGTAATACAGAAAGACAGTGTCTGATCATATTAGACCTTTATTTATTAACTGAGGAGATATAATTCCTCATTATTATATCAGCATTAAACTGTTAAAAATAGTTCCAGGTTGTTTTGTTATCAAATTCATTAAATTTTCATTCTTATTTTGTGTGGAAAATTGGAGAAATTTATCAGTATGGGTTTTAAGATTCTTTTGCTTGCATTTTGTAAACTGATGCATAGTAACAAGTATCCAACTTACTTTGATACTGTGTAGATTTTTTTCTTGTTTCTCCTGGGATTTTAGGAGGGGTGTGTATGTTTGGTGAATATACTGAGACACTGAATTTATGTTTTTAATTTTTAATTGTAATGTTTATAAGCTTTTTCAGAGAGACTTAATTATTTTTGTTCTAATACTGTGGTGATTGTTGTGCATATATGCAAATACAGAGAAAGGAGTAAGTATCTATTTTAAATATTTCTGTAGAAAAACTTCTCCTTAATAACACAGAACTTTTAGGGGCCTACTTAGAAATAAGGAGAGTTTTAGATGCTGGTGAGCACTGACAGTCAGACATTGCAGACAGATGTTTTTTGACAGTATACCACTGTACTCCAAAAATGGAAAGATCATATTGATGCTGCTACCAAAATATTTTCATATGTGTGGAAGGTTAATTGAAGGCCTTTCTGTTGCAGGTTGTTGAGTTACTGAGATACTTTTCCTGGGCTGAACCACAGCTCAAGGCAATAAAGGCTCTGCAGCATGTAAGTTCTTGTGACATAATCTCCTAGACTGTTTGCCCTCTTAATCTCATATCAGCTTTGTGATGTCCACTTTCTTCAACTCATGGGTCAGTCTCCCCCTTAAGCTTCAAAGTGTCCTCTTCATCTCGTTCTTTTTCAATGCTATGAAAATATCCAAGTTAGCACTTTCAACCAGGGTATCTTTTCTGACTAAACTATCTTTTACTTTCCTGGGTAGCACAATAATAGATGTAGCCTTTTGTAACTGTTTTTAACTTTCCTTATTTCTTCTTAGAGTTGTTCTTTCAGAATTTAGCATGTGGAGTTAGACTCCTTCCCAGTGGGAGGGAGAGAATATTAAATGTTTGCTGAAATATGTGATATGAAGCTGTTAATGAGTAATGTTCTGTGTTTAAACTAATTGTTGTGTCTTATTTTATATACTTTTTTTCCTTTCTTGTTTACTTGTCAGAAAATAGTGGCAGTTCCAGCATCAAAAATGGTCAATATCCTCAACTGCTTCACTTTCAGTAAAGATAAACTTATTGCCCTTGAAATCTTGGCTTCGTAAGTATCTCTCCTGTTATATTTCCTGAAGTTGTGTTGGTTTTACTCATGTTGCAGTATATAAAACTTAAGATACTTCCAGAAGGAAGCACTGTGCCCAGTTAAGGTAAAGCACAAATCCATTATTCATGCAGCTATAAAAAGAAGAACTTGAAGCAGACATTGTGCATAACTCTGTAGTTCATCTGAGAGCTGAGTGTGTTGCTCTGTGGGCTTCTGCCTGCTGGAAAGCTGCCACTTTGCCAATATTTTTAGAGTGGTCTTCAAATCTTGTAAAGAATGGAGAGGGCCTTAAGCTCATTTCTGCCCATTGAAATGTAAAAGGCTTGGAATGGAGGATTCTGGGAATTGACCCCTTTGCATTTGAAAAGCCCTTTAAATATTACACATGTAAAAATGAGTTAAGTAAGGACAGCTCTTAAATGGACACATTTGAATTGCAAATCTGAAGTCTGTAGAAGATGTATAGATATTCTAAATGCATGTTTACATAGAAAGCTGGGGTTTGTGCTGCACACAGCTGCTTGAGAGGCTCTGCCTTTCATGCATGTTTATACTGGAACTCCTGCCTGGTTTGGGGGATTTATTGTATGAAGTGTTGTTCTGGTTTGGGTTGGGATTTTTTTTACATGAAGTATGTCTGCCTTGCATATGAGTACTACATATTGCAGCCAGCTTGGAAGTTTTGAAGTACATAAATTCATTATATAAATATCCATAAACCAAAAAAAGCTTTCTAATGAACTGTTGTGTGGAAAATTCATTTTGTCAACATAGTTATTTTTACCATAAGAGTTACCATTGTTGTCTGTTGTTCTGTATTGTTATTTAATTCTGATACCAGGTTTTATGAGCCTTACATATGAGTACTATATATTGCAGCCAGCTTGGAAGTTTTGAAGTACATAAATTCATTATATAAATATCCATAAACCAAAAAAAACTGAGGATATAGATATGATCTTGCTTTGGGAAGCAGAATGCTCCTGGTGTCTTTCAGAGACAGCAGCATAGTGTAAAGTTCAGTGGCACATTAAGCTAACCTGTCTTGCTTCTTGAAATGAGATTGGAGCCCATAGACTCATTTTTTAGTTGCTACACTTCAGCTGGTGTGTTTGGAAAGCTTGATAGCTTTTCCAGCTGTTGAGTTTTTACAGTACAAGAGCAGTGTAGGGGAGTCGTGATACAGAAATCCTATCCCACACCTACACACTACTTACATTACTAATCACTACATTACTAATTACTACATTACTAAATCAAAACTAGAGAACACATGTGAAAGTTCATTCACATTTTCATACTTTCTTTGAGGCATTTTTCATGTCTTGATTCAACATTCTGATGATTCCATTTTTTTTCTAATATCCTCCTTGAAGAAGTTCTCCTTTGGAGGGCTGTGTTGTGTTTCCAGTGGTTTGGATGGAGCAGGTAATGTTTGGCAGCAGGAAAGGTGCTGTGGTCAGGGGTTTTTAAAGTGCAGGTGGAATTGGGCACATTTGCTTGTCCTCTTTGGTGTATCTAGTGTTATTTTTGGGAGAGGAGCAAGAAGAAAGGAAGGGCACTTTATGGCACTGCCTAAGGGGTTTCACTGGCTCTGTAGAAGGTGGAGAGAACTGCCAGGTGTTTATTGTTTCATTCTAGAGTAAATAAGGTGAAAATTTGTTTCTCTACCAGTCTAGCAAGAAACAGTGGCAAACTGAGTAGCTGCTGGTTTTCTGCTGTGCTGGGAGTTGTGTGCTAGTAGCAATTAAAGCTTTCTAATGAACTGTTGTGTGGAAAATTCATTTTGTCAACATAGTTATTTTTACCATAAGAGTTACCATTGTTGTCTGTTGTTCTGTATTGTTATTTAATTGTGATACCAGGTTTTATGTACAGGCATGAAGTCCATATTTAAGCCTGGGGCTTTTACTGTAACTGTATGATCTGAACTAATTGTTTTTATTAATGTGCTGTTGGATGAATAAGTGTTGGGCACTTGTCAGCAGTGCATTATTTCAGATAAGCCTGTGGAGTGGCATTAATCCTCTGTCAATATCTTTATAGCAACATTGTTGATGCTCAGAATTATCGCCTTATTGAAGATTTGTTCAGAATTAACATGTCAGAGAAGAAAAGATGCAGAAGAATTCTTGAGCAGGTAGTGGAGATACTCTAGTGTCCTTGATTCTGGCAAACACAGCGTTGTTTCCATTCTCGTGGTCATTGTGGGGTTGGGACTTACCA
>NW_008619263.1:1870-6626 GCF_000691845.1 Merops nubicus | reverse complement strand
ACGACAGACCCCGGCCCTCGGGCCTGCGAGGCAGAGGTGACAAACCCTCGCCACCTCCAGGGGGCTGGAGAGACCTCGCTCATCTCCTGACCCCCCCAGAGCCCCTGCACGCCGTGTGACTGCCGCGGCCCCAGCCCCTGCCGGAGGGACCGCCTCGGGAGCGGGGAGACGTGTCAGCCCTGGGCCAGCTAATCCTCTGTCTGGCTGCTGGACGTGTAACGAGGTGGCCAGCTAGGACTGGTCAAAAGAGTTCAGCTTAAATCGTTTTGCCTTTGCCATTAGAAAGCTAGCTGGGCTTTCTCGAGAAAGGGACGGGTCTGCCTTCCCTGGACAAGTCAGTTTTTACTGAAAGACCTCACACCCTGATTGCTACCTAAGGCTGTAACCAGCAAGGAAAATATTTCTTTTAAGGCGTGCTATCATGCAGCTCCCAGCAGGACCTAGCCCAGCTCCTTCCCTTGCTGGTATGGCAGGAGTTCCCTGATCAGACAGCCCTCCTGCACACTAAGCCTCCTGCCCAAGGCAGAAGACACCAATACAAGATCCAGGAGACCCGGCCCCAACAGAGGGGAAAAGAGTGGAGGAACCCTGAGATCTGCACCAAGCACTTCAGGAGTATTTCTTAGTGGAAGTACTTTATACAGTTGGCCAATATACTTTAGGGGCGTTTATCTACATGATCTTCAGAACACGTTTTCTTTGGGAAAAGGTGTGTTTCTCATGTCTAATAGCTCTAACACCATTTTTTTACCACTCACTCAATCAGCCAACTAAGAAACACTAACTCACTTTGACTGGCAGCCAGGTGAAACATCTCCATGTCTTGTTCTTGGCCTCTGGAAGCTCCCTCCGCCTGCAGAGTACACTGGAGATGGAGATGCAGAGTTTATCGAGTTCAGAGGCTTCCTCCAGCTGCAGGACACACAAGCAAGGCCACTTTTACTTGAGACACTGACATTTGTAGAAATCTCTTCTAATCTTTCCACGGGATGGCCTTCAGCCTTGGAACAAAAGCCCACTCTCCCCACAGTCCCCTTGTGGAGGTGAAGCTTCTTCAGAGGTGACCGCCAGGCAGGACAGGGACAGCTGCCCACGACGGGACCAGGCGCCAGCCCAGCCAGCACTAAGGACACGGAACCAAAACCAGGGTCTGAAGAACAGAAACACCCCACGGGCAGGTTCTGGGGTCAGGGGGTAACAGCCAGACACTTGGTGAACACTGGCCAGAGGATGTCCAACAGCACACACCTTGCCTCAGAAACCCCCTAAGCCGGTGCACATCACCCAACCTGCGAGTCATGGAGGGACAGGAGAATGGGAACATCCCAGCATCCTGTCCACGTCCTGCCAGGACAACAGAGAGGTCTAAGGAGTCACCTTCTCCCCTTCACTGGGCAGCAGCAGGGATGGGCACCCACTCACTGCAGCAGCATGGCTGGCACAGCGTGTTCAGGGCACACAGTTGCCTTGAGAGCAGAAATGGAGCTGAGGTTCCTCCCTGAAACATGAAAGACCTCTACGAGAGGACAGAGGGGGCATTAGGGCAGCTGGTACCTCTCTGTAGACGCACCATGACGGTGGGGAAAGGGCCACCCCTAACCAGGACAAACCAAGTGAGGTGCCTCTGCCTGTGCTCCCACACTGCCCGTGGTGCAGCCGCTGCCCTCACCCCGCGCTGCGTGTACGCACCGGCCTGGGGATCCTCAGGACGCCTCAGATGTGGTAAATACCTTTAATAATAGTTATTAAAAGATCACTGGAGCAAGGACTGTATTATTTAGGGTTTAGACAAAGCCAATACTCCCAGCTGGAGCTAAATAACTAACAAGTGAAACAGCAACGATTACACCAGTCCTCACCTGCAGACGCGACCGTCTCCTCCTGGTTAGCAAAGTCTGGCCTTGGAATGCTGTTTTCCCAAATTCCTTCTCCCTCCTGAAGCAGAGACAGGGAGTGAATCAAAGGGACTCCACTTGTTCAGAGCCAGCTGAAAAGAGGCAATTCATTTTTGTCAAATGCTCCAAACTCTTCTTTCTCCTGAAACATCCTTGGGTTTGGAGGTTTTTTTGAAGCGTGAGTGAAGCCTGTCAAATGTTTTTACCTGCTCTTCCAGCGGCTAAAATAAGCCTATGTTTAGATTAATATGTTGTTTTCTTTTCTTTCTTTCTTCCTGCAGGTCAGTGCACCTTACTATCCCACACCAGGATCCCTGGGGCACTCAGCAGCCATCGTCACTCTTCCTCATCTGCAGCACCACTTATCAGCTTATATGTACGTAAGGAAACCAAAATACATTGGGGGGTCGTGTAATTTTCTGTACCTTCACCTGAGGCTTCTCCAGCGAGTGGTTCCTGCGAGCCAGGAGGTAAAGGCAGCCCAGAGTGCAGCTCCTGTGTGCTCAGATCCAAGTGCAGATCCACACAGGAACGTCCTCGCTGCTCTAAGCAGGGGGTCGGTGAGACTCAGCATCACCATTGAATTATTATATTCCAACAGGTGAACCATCCTTGCACCTTACTACCTTATTTCACTGTTTATAGAGAGTGCTGCCTATTTCTCAACAGTGCATTTTAAATTTTTTTTAAATATAAGGAACAATTAGTTTCTTTAAGTGCCTCTAGCTATTTATTTTAAAACAGTTGAAGTCACTGGCATTTTGAACAATCTAATATTTCAAAACTCTCCCAGAGTTAAAATTTGCAGGTAATATGTTGTGATGATTTGTTTTCCCCTACAAAAGATGCATCAGCCTGGCACTGTAGTAGCTCCCTAATAGCAACAAAACAGCAATGAGATGTCTCCATGGTGGTTAGCACCTCCGTGGGGAATCACCAGAACGCACCAGCAGCATCTGCACATCTGTGCCAGGCTCATGGTGCTGGCTGCTCTCATGTGTGAGTGCAGGTCATCCAAGACTGCTGCACACACAATCCTGAGCACAGGAAAACTCCCAGGACCTTAAAATACCCTGCAAAATGGGGCCTGTATAGAGTGCTCAGTCAGCTCTTTCGCACAGCTCCTTTTCCATCCCCACGATACCAAACCAGTATCTGTGTGCCCTGCCCGTCAGGGTGCACCCTGCACAAGGAGATAAACCACTGCAGGAGGAGATGCCCTTACACAGAACCTTGCCTGGCCCCTGCCAGCAACAGAAGGAGAAAGTCACTTTATAGAAACTTGCATAAAAACAATTAAAATTTCAAATGCTTGTTCTGAACAGCAGGGAGAGAGAAAACTTTTTAAAAGTTAGGTGATAGTCCTTGACTACCTACACAACTACTCTGTGGTTTCTATTTTGTAACTGTTACCTGATAATTGTTGTATTGGTCTGCAACTCATTAATATTTGGGAGCAGATCACATTCCCCTTGAAAAAAAACCAACAATAATGCAATTAAATTGAAGGTGTTACACTACAGGCAAATTAACATTCTTTAAAGAACAACTGGGGGAAAGTTTTGAAAAATATGCCAATTTCTTTTGCTCCTATTTTGCTGCGTGGTCACTCATGGATCATTGTTGGGAAAAAAGGTTCAGCACCTAGTCATAGTCCCAGAATCCTGACAGAGAGGTCTAGAGGGGATCTCAAAGTAATTTCTAGTCTGGTTTCCTCACTAGCCTCGAGCAGAGACACATCCCTTTGCCCACTTTTTTCCTCAAAGGCCCCTATGGCAGCAGCTGAAGTCCCAGGGTGAGTCTGCGTGGGCCTGGTCTCAGGAGGAGGAGGAGGAGAGGGAGGAAGGTGGGGTTCACACCATTGCTGTATGAGCAGTGCTCCTCCCCAGCCTCCAGCCCTCCCGATGACGCTCCAGGCGAGCAGATGCAGGGCCTCTGGCTCATCCCCTGCTTCAAAGGCAGAGTGTTTTTGTGATGCAGTGCCTCGGACACAGCATCCTGCCTGCACTCTCTCCTGCTGCTTTGCCTTAGGACAGGCACGGGAGCCTCCATCAGTCACTTCCATGGGGTTCTTGCCCCGTGAGGTGTAGCACAGCAGGTGTCTCCTCCCAGGCACTTGTCACCCTGGGCTGGCTCTTCTGAGACAGAAACCACTGACAGGAGCTCCTTTGTTCTCCGCTCCTGTTGGCTTTCCTTTTATTCCTGTCCCCTCTGGCCTCAAGTTACGGGCAGTCTCCTCCCTGAGAGTTCTCTCCACAACAACAGCAGCACCCAAATACTGGATGCCAGCGCTGGCTGAAGAGGCCTCAGGCAAGTGGGCACCCCCCCACGGGCAGCAGCACCCGCCCTCCAGGGTGCTCAGAGCCAGGAGCTGCAGGATGTGCCCCAGCCGCCCCGCCGGGCAGCTCCTGCCCTCCCTCTCCCCTCTCCCCCCAGGTGCGTGGCTCTCCACTCCTACGCGGCCCAGGGCCCGGATGAGCTGGAGCTGCAGAAGGGAGAGGGCGTCCGTGTCCTGGGGAAGGAGCAGGAGGGCTGGCTGCGGGGCCTGTCCCTCGCCACCGGCAGAGCGGGCATCTTCCCCAGCAGCTACGTGGCTCCCCTCCTCAGGTCTGTTCTTCCTTACCCGAAACAAAAACACGTGGAGAGGGGAGCGGGTAACACGTAGGATTGGGGTCCCCTCGTTCCCAGAGACATCACTGCGAGGGGTTCCTGCAGTACTAACAAGGGCCAGGGATTCCTCACCTGGGCTTTAAAGGCCTCTTCCAACCCCAACCATTCTGTGACACTTGGCAGCTCTCACTCCCTTATTTCTCCTGCACACACCACGTGGGAATCGTCTCCTGCACAGCCGGGTGCTGTGG
>NW_008619263.1:0-1839 GCF_000691845.1 Merops nubicus | reverse complement strand
CCCGTTGGGAATCGTCTCGTGCACAGCCGGGTGCTGTGGCAGGCAGGAGCCAGGGGCAGAGGGCCCGGCAGCGCTCCCCTCGGAGGGGGCACACGCTCCAGGTGGGCCTGGGGGGTGGCACCAGCCTCGTCCACTTGTTCTGAGCCTGGGACGTCAGCAGAGGCGTCAGCAGCTTCTCCCATGGCTGTTTAATTCCGTCCCAGAGCCTTGGCAGAACCTTCAGGTGACGCGACCAGCACATTCTGATGAGTTACTCTGGGAGCCAGGGTGAGGGGCAGCGTGCCTGTGCTCAGACTCGCCTTTATTCCTTTGGGATGGCTCTAGTTTTTCGGGTTGATTTTTTGTTTGTTGGTCTTTTTTTTATTCTGCCAGAAGTGAAACCACAAGCTGAGGGCTTTTAGAGTCAAAATACTGGCTTTAGAGCAGGCATTTAACCACTGGATGCCATTGATCTAACTAAACAAACATGCATTAGAAAGAGCAATAATTAAAATACACAATTTAAGAGAGGAAAAAAACATTGCCTGTGCCCTGATTTCCCCTGAGATATGCTCAAGTTCAACAGGAGGCAGCTTAGATGTAGAGTGCTCTGCTTCTGCAGAGGGGGAGAGGTCCAGACACCTCTCCCCAAGCATGAGTTCATTATCTGGGGCAGGGTTTCCACAGCTGGAAACTCGCTGTGGTGCTCCAGCCCTGTCTGCAGGAGCAAGGACAGGATGGAGGGGCACAGGGAGCTGTGGTCCTGCAGGATCACCTCCACACACGCCCACCCGCCCGTGCCTCTGCGCCGAGGGCAACCCGGGGCTGCCCGGCCTCTGCCTCCCCAAACACCTTCTGGCAACACACCAAAAATCCACCTTACCCTCCCAGATCCGCCCCCCACCATTTGGTTTCTCCCCTCCTCACTTCCCTTTCCCCATTTCTGTTTCATCCTGCCGGATCCCCCGGTGCTGCCTTAGTCCCAGCATCGCCCCCGGGCCCCCTCCTCGCCTTCAGGGGCACTCGTGATGAGTCTCCTTCTCTCCAGCTCATTTCTTCACCTTACAACCTCCCATAACACCCTGGCCCCACCTCACCAATAAACAGAGCAAACAAATAATGGAGAGCACAGCCCAGTCACCCTAAACAGCCTCATAAAGCACATCAACCAGAAGTGCTGGGCTTGCAGCTGCTATTCCATCCTCCTTCGGAAATTTTTTCATAGTAAATTGATCCCCAAGTTACTTGATGAATCACTACTCAGTCATTAAACTATAAATCAGTCCCCCGCCCCCCCAGAAAAGTAAAGAAGAATCAGAGGAAACCTTTAAGGAGCTGGCAAAAGGCAAAAAAATTGTGACACACACACACACACACACACCCCCCGAAGGAATCTGGAGCAATATTTGGCCACTGTGCTGGCGTGGGGGCAAGGCTGACTCTTCCTAGCAATGGAGAGGCTTGAGGTGAAAGCACAGAGATGGCCTCCCCAGGGAAGGCAGGGGAGGAGGGTAATCCCAGGGAGATGCTGTGCACCAGAGAGCTGCCCAAACAGTGGAGAGGAAGCCAGAGCCAGGTGAGAGCAGCACAAATCCTGCCTCTGCCCTGTCCTTACAGACCTGCCCTGCCCCGAGAGGCAGCTCCGGCCAAAGGTGCCGTCCAGCACGCCCTGTGCAGGGCAGGGGCACCGTGGGGGAGGAGGGAGCGTGTCTGGGCAAGTCCCAGAGGGAGGGCTGGTGTCAGGAGGTCCCTTTTGCAGTGCCATGGGGTTACTGTAAGGAACACTAACCCTAGTGGGAATAATTTCTTATCAGTCGGGTGCAGAAAGATGAAAACTGTTGTTATCATGTAATCAGAACA
>NW_008619262.1:0-8819 GCF_000691845.1 Merops nubicus | reverse complement strand
TATATATATATGAAATTTTTGAAGATTTTTGTAAACAGGATTTTCATCTTAGCTTTTCTACATAGTGGGCCTTGTCACAGCTCACTGGCTCAACTTCAGGCAGGGAGCTGTACCACTCGTTTATTACTGCAACTTGTGCAGTTCATTAGAACAATAAAACCCATCAAAGCTGAAGCTTTTCATCCATCCACAACCCACGTACATTTTTAAGCCAGTGGCTAAAGCTTGTAGTGAGATTTTGGTAGATCTTAAGGATATGTAACTTTGTCTCATATAAGCAGCTTTTTAATTACCTTGTTTATTGATGAGTGCACAGGATGGGAAAGCAGCACGGGTATTAAGGAAAGTACACATTCCCAGCTTATTAACCCCTGCTACTTAGTAATGCTCCAAAACCTCCTTAACTTTCATTTTTTCTCTCTCTAGATAGATAAGGCAACATGTTTTACATTCAGTATAAAACATCCTTGCCAGCTACACTTCTGCAGAAAACGAGCCCTAGATCAATAGATATGTGCATTTAGACATCTGCCACAGATCATGAATCCTCCAGTAGATTAAACTCAGAAGAAATGACAAATAGTTGTTGGCATGCTGCTGGAGGTTGGCTATGTTGCCATTTTTCATGAAAGAATACAGGCTCATAACGGTTTTGAACCTTGTTGGACAAAAAAACACCAAAACCCAAATCATCCCAAAACCCCCACAACAACAAAGAACTGTACAATTTGCCAAAACTGTACTTGCAACCTTTTACTGATTTAGTTTAATATTGCTTTACTGGTGTGCTCCACTGCTGCTTATCACATACCACTACAAAAAATTCTAGAAAACGAGATCGTTTAAAAAAAAAAAAAGCTATAAAAAGGTAATATAAAAAGGTAGTATAAAAAGGTAAATTTCTTTGTGGACATTGCAAAGAAAACAGTTAAAGATATAATATGAACTGGAATTTAATGACAGTTTAACATGCTTGCAAGTCAGCTGATGTGCTATTAAGTAGAATATCACAGACAAAAACCCAAGGTGCTATGGGCTTATGGACTCAGGTTAGCATGTTCAAGGATAATGTGACAGACACAGTTGCTCTGGCCCAAATGCAACATAGCTATTTTAGCATGCTGTCAAGCTAATACATTTTGCTTAACAAGGATTAACAGCTCAGGTTTAACTAAACTGATTTAACTTCCAGGACTAACGTGTAATCTGCACAGTTTTTACTAAATTAGTTATTAAACCAAATTTGTATCAAACAATTACAGATCATGTACATTTCAGCCAGTTCTTTATTTTAAGTGAAATCACAGCGAAGTCACAATTCCCTTTCAAAGCAAATCATGTGCTTTTTATGCAATGTTGAGGCATCTGAGAACTCTTCATGCCTGCACACACCTTACCTAAGCATTTTTCTGAGAACATGACACTTGTAAATCCCTTCTTGCCACAAAAAGCTGTGATGGCACGCACTGCCAAGGCAAGCAGTCAGCTACAACTCCCTTCTTGGATTTTGGAAAGGAACCAGTGGCTATAATGAATGCAAATAGAGCTAATAATAAAGGCAGCAACTGGGCAGTAGTCACACATTCTAATGATTCTCAGTTTTTTTCTCAACAGCAGTTTAAAGCCTTAGAGTGTTTCAAAATGCTGGATTTAACACTGGGTCAGATCCCATATAATTGCTAACTGCCCACCAGTGTAGCATAATTTGGGGAAAAAAAAATGGAAGCACGACTCAGGCAATTTGAATTATATCTCAATTTTAATCACTGAAAGTGATATCCCCAAAGAACTATCTTCCAAATTAAACACTTCCCCCCATTGCAGAGACACGCTCCTCCAATATAACCTGCAGAAGAGGAGTCATGTGCAGTATTCTCTTTAAGAATGATAAAATGATTCTCCTTCTCCAGTAATAACCCTCAATCTTTATCATTACCCAAGGCAACTTTAAATTACACAATTGCCAATTATACTGTGTACTGCTAGAGGTATTTCTGTCTCTTAATATCACTGAACAGCCCTTGCAGACTTCAGGCAACAGCCAGACCCAGCCACACTCAAACATCCTCCTGCTTTGTCACACGGGACTGCATAAGGGACTGGATGAGGAGCTAGTAAGCTATGTACCCCAAACCTCTGCTCCCCAAAGCACTGTGTCGCTCTCATTCCAGCAAGGTGCCTCCCAGTGCTCAGGAAGCTCTTCTGGAACTATTGACTCTGGCTAACGAAACTAAGGCAACTGCTCAGTGGGGAAGTCTGTGTTTACAAAGCTGTACTGATAAATATTTTCATTTATGAATTTAGTTCCACAATCTGTCACCTTACTGGGATATAAAGCATAAAAGGTACTTTTAAAAATCCATTTGTAAAGGTTCAAGTTTAAGAGAGACTTTTATGTTTTATAGAGTGTAAAATATTTGTGTGCTGAAGAAGACTCGATTAGCTGATAAATGACACATAATTAGAAAGCAGCCACAAGCACCCTTTTATTCCACTTCAAACCTGTACCATCACATGTTCGTACCTGTATCATGACTGGGATTCACAGATACAACAGATATATGCCAATTAATACGAACGATTTGGCTCAGATTTCAGTTTGAGACACATTTAGGAGAAGCCCTAAATATTATATTATGTTCTCAAATTCTAAGTGTTAATTTTAAGCCAAAGATATCTGATCCCTGTCTATTGTACTCCTAAGACATTAACTAGAATTGTAGCTTTTCAGCAGGCAGCTTTCAACAAAAGGTAATTGTGTGAATAAATGAAAACCCAAGAGCATCTCACATGGACTAGAGGCAGTAATCTCTGCAGGGAAGTGACACCCCCTGCGCAGCAGCAAGGGGTGCACTGGCATACCCACATCTTCTCTGTGCTTCCTTCATTAAATGGTTCCGAAACAGTTCCTTGCAAACTGATAATGGCATCCTATCCAAAATGGTACCATGAAAGAACGATGGCTTGCAAGCAAGCAGACAAGTAGAGCCAGTCCTGTAGGCCCTTCCAGGCTCTGCTGTGCAGCTGCCTTCTAGGGCAGCAAACAGAGGGCAGGGGGAGAAGGGAAAGGGTTGAAAAAGTTCAAAAATAAGAGGCAAGGCTCCAAAAATGATATATGGCTGTCCTAGGAAAAACTAAACCAAAATCCCCAAAAGCTAAAAATAAATTATTATATTTGGTTATTTTACATTCTTATGGAAAAGATAAAGGCCTCCAATTCACATGATCTTCTCTGCAGCCATGAAGGCTGGAAATGGACTTCAACGTTTCAGGAAAGCTGAGACTTGCATTCCCATGGGAAAACTTGGAGCATCACGAGTTACAAAGGTCATGAGTGCTGTCAGCACAGGTGGTGACCTGAACAAAGAAACGTTTAATAACTGTCACATACAAAAGTAAGTAAAATTACAAGTGTGGAGAAAAGAAAATCCAACTTAAGCAAAGTTATTTTATATATATATTGCCTCATTATTAAATTAAGAGGAAGAAAAGATGAATGTATGCTGAGGAATGCCTGTTATTCTGCAGGCTACAGGAAGTGCCTGGGAGTAAGGCCAGCTCAGGTTATATGCTGTATAAGAAGGAATATGATAGTCAATAGCTCTATTCAGTAGCCAATGTTAATCCTGTACCCCTAATACAGGCAATGAATTACTTCAAAGAAGAAATGACAGAAGAAGTGATTAGATCCATACTTCCTCAAAGTTAAAAAATTAAAGAAAAAAAGGCAAAAAAGCACACTTGTATTCTTAGCACAAGACTATATTTGAAGAAAAGAATCAATTTCTTTTCTCAGGAAAAATAAGTACTTTTCCACTTTTTCTTATACAAAGCCTGCTCAAATGAAACAACCAGGAGAACTAAGTGATGACTTGAATAGGCCGAGTAAAATGTTTGTAAGCTGTAACCACTGGAAGTGGTTAAACTGCAAAAGATTTTCAATATGCTGCTGAATTACTGAACTGTTGGGAAATGTGGTATTTATGGAGGACTGTGCTCCCATTGGGATGCAACTGGATCTATTGGTCACCACAATTAAATTCATTAATTATTTTTTTGTCTCAAAGAAAAAGATATTGACTGCTGCTGCTGATTCCAGGAAAGTTTCACTTAATTTTAGAAGAACAATAACTAGCTTGCCCTGAGGAAAAAAAAAGTTGTGGAGTTCAAGTAGCAACCAGAAGATACCTCCTATGCTCAGCTTGTAATACGTTGTTTTCCAAATAGCTAGACTCTATTAATAAAGCATTAACAAACAAGTCAGTGTTCTAAAAAGTGAGATACTGTAACATTTTAAGGGGAGGCTCAGATCTGAATCTGCACGTCAATCATCAGAGAAGCAACTACAGCAGTGCTCCTGCCCAGGAGTGCAGGGTGCAGCCCAGTGCTGCTGTGTTTACGTTAGACACACACAAGTAAAATTGGCAGGGTCCTGGCGTGAACGCTACTGTGAGACATCCTTAATCATCTCTTAATCACCTTACTTTGAGAATACTACGAAGTGCAGTACAACTATATGGAAGGGTATTTGCCAGGCTCATTTAATTAATCTACTGTCTTATTATTTCACATCTGCTAGTTTTCAATCGACTGCTTCACAGTGATAACTACAGTACGTGTGCAGTTTAGGTCTTGAACTCGTAGTTTGACACCCATGGAAGCTTGTTATTACCTGTAGTAGGGGCAGCAACAGCAGAGACTAAATGCTCTTTCCTCTTAAATAATTTTTCTGCTATCCTCCTGCCCTCACCAAGAGGGGCAGTAAAAAAATTATATACGAGCTTCAATACCAATGATTTTTTACAAATTATTTTCCTACCTTCAGTCTTCTGAGATCCACTGCCACCATTGTTAAGCCATTGTGAAATGCAGTGTGATCTACACCAGCAGACCTGCCCACAAATCAAGAACTTTGTTAACTCAGCTTTTTCACTATCACACGAGTCTGGGACTGCCCCATACCCAGTGGACCTCATTTTGCAGAGTGCCAAGTCCTTTCAGCTCTCTCAGAGACCCGCCTACCAGCCTTGCCTCTGCTCTCCCTGTTAGCTTGCATTGCCTACCAGGATTTCAGCTCCCGTTTCCAGCACAACTTTAAGAAACAGGACAGTTTAGGAATAAAGCCTGTGCATTACAAAGCTGTCCCCATAAGTAAAGGCTGGAAGCTTAGGCTCTCAGGCTGTGCATGTGTTAACAAGTATGCCTGCCTCATTACTCTGGACAGCGTAACTTTTGCATTATATTACAAAACAGATTTTATGGTACATTCATTTTCAGATACTTATCAATCAGGACTGTCAATACTTACTATTTCAGTTCTTTGCAAAGTCTTTGAGAAATGTTCTTAAGCATGAAGCTACTTCTGATTAAAAAAAAAATATTTACAATTTACAGGAAATGTGTGAAGAAATCAGCATAAAATATAGTTTGAATTAAAAAGAAGCTTTTCTATCCTGAATTGTTGATGACTAAATCATTACTAGGCTTTCACACATTTTAGTGTGCAAGGTATATCATGATGCTTCAAGACTTTTTTTTAGCTTTACCTTGTGATATAGCCTTGTTAATGTTATGTTGCTGTGTCAATGTTATTAGTATAATCACAGCTAATATAAAATCCTAATAACATCACAAGCCTCCTAAAGACTTACTCAGAACTCTACTATACATTCAGTGCAAACATAAACTACAGACAAACAAAAACTGAATAGTACATTACATTTTTTTGGGGTCAGAATCACATCCACAGACTCAAACTAATGTGGCATGCGGACAAATGACAATGACACCACAACCCAAGTTTTCACTTGGGCATTCTAGCATGAACGAACTCCAAGCTGTGATTTATATACCATCATTTATTTTCATTCTAGTTTCTGTTATATCCCCTGATATTTTACTGTTTATGCAGATTTTTTCCACCAGCACAGAATTTTTTCCAAAAGAATGTCAACAAAAACATGAAGTACATTTGCCATTGTTATGCCTGTGAAAATTGTATGGGCACCAAAGAATAGCCAGACTTTTATACATGTATATTTTGTTCTATCATAAACTTTTTTTGAGAAACCTACTGTGCAAGCTTGCTTTTCTTTTTGGATTAGGTGTCTTGAGTAAAGTATTTTCAGATAAGAAATTGACTCATCCTTTGTTCTTTTGAAATTCCAGTTAGCACCATTTAAAACAACTACTGACCTGTAAAAGACATTATCCACATGTTCCTATCTTGTTATTTCCACTTTGATAATAAACATGATGTTCCTATGGTCATTTGTAGGTGCTCTCCAAAAGGCACAAAGCAGAGGTATTCCCGGGACAGACAGAGGGAGCCGTATCTCCAGTTTTACTCCTCAAATAGACAGCTATAAACACAGCACCCAGTTTAGATTTGCAAACAAAGATAAATTTTAAAAGACTCCATCTTGGTTTGAACTATTACAACTAAATTAGGCTTCAAAAGCATCAGTGAAAACAGTTTCCCTAAAGATCAAGGTACAATGAAAAAGTTTTACTTTCCTATAAACAGCTACTTCAGTATGGCAAGATGTTCAGACAACCTACCACTCGCTCTGTTTTTTTTAGCTTAGGTTTCTCATTAACAAATATTTGCTCCTTTCCCTGCCCCAGTGAGGTAATAGTAATATTTAAAAACATGGCATGTGATCAGTAAAATATGTCAAGGAGAAAAGTATTAAATAGCATTACTTTTAACAAAGTTGGATGGACAGGAATTAGTTTTCTGAAAAAGAAAAGCCCCTCCCTCTCATTCCGCCTCGGATAAGCTTACAGAGGATTCACAAAGGTAAACACAGTTCTACCTGCAAAGGATGCAGACAGAAAATGCACAGAGCTGGATGTGAAAGCCTTTACACCTTCAAATCTTCCCTTTTGATTGTGCACTGGAAACCACGCTCTGCATCCACGTACAGAGCCTGAGCTCTCTCATCTCACCGCAGCAGCTTGGCCCCAAACAGGCAAAATTAGGCAATGAACAGAAAAAGGAGCAGAACACTGTAGAGACTTTGTTAAAACTGGATGGCAAACTCATAAATTACTTTTTAAAAAAAAAAAAAAAAAAAAAGTTGTTAAAGCTTATTTTTTACTTTTTAATTAAACATATTTCTCTTCTATCTTCTACAAGGGCTGGGAGAAGGGGAAGAGAAGAACCTGGTCTACATCCATTTTAATTATTTTAAACATTCACTGTAGCACTGTAGCTGCAGTCTTAATTAATCCACAAAATCCTGCTTTAATTCCAGTATACCTCAAGTGTAAAATGGCCTTCACATATGATGATACTTGACAGATTTATAAATATAATTGCATAGTATTCTAAGTTACATATTAGTTTTAAGCAACTGCTAGATGAAAAAAAGAATAAATGTATGGATATAAAGACTGACTCCCATACTCTGCAAACTCTGGTGTTTGTAAACCTGGTGTAAATGGTCCTAATCCTATTGCAGGGCCCTTCCTGGACAGATTCTGGGGCAGAAAAGCTGGTCTGAACCTATTTGTTACTCATGCTGGAGGTAAAGATGTTAAAGTAAGATGGGCAGCAACGAACTGGCTTATGAGTTCATTACTTCTCTGCTTGTTCAAATTCATCTCATTTTTCTCCAGTACAGTGATACTCCAAACAATGAGTCAAGACAGATATTTAAGTTATTTTAAAATTTGGATTAATCAAATAAAATCACCAACAATCTGCATCTAAGACTGCTTACTGCAATCATCCTACCCCAGCGCATGACCTTTCCTCAGGGCATAGCTCCTCATGCTTCCTCTCTCATAGTGCTGTAACACTATTTAGAAGCACAAACTCTTCAATTAATACCATCACTTCTTCTGTACAAAGAGCAATATTAGAGCAATATGAGTCATTAATAATCATAGAAATGCTATTCTAGAAAGCAGCATGCAAAAAGTCTGCTACAGTACTCTCTATGAGAAGAGACACTTGCAGATAGTGTTCACTGAGGCCAGATTTTCCCTGTTTGTACTACATTAGGAACCCTCTCCTCCCAACTTCCAGCTGTCAGAGACCTCAATACATCTGTACAAAAGCTGATGGTTCAGACTGGGCCCTCCCAAGTGAAGTGGTAATCTCAGCAGATGTGCCTATGAAAGACTCCTGAGAAATTATTCAGTTGTAATAGTTTAAAAACAAACAAACAATAAAATCCACGAAATAAGCAACCTGAACAAAGAGATATAATTCCTTATATTGCTTGAAAACAGTATGATTAAGCCTTTGCACTCTGAAACAATGAAACCAATTCTCTCTCAGGATGCAATAGGGAAGTAATAATTGTTGGTAGGCCCTCATGGGTTATAAATGCAGCTAATTGTGCTTACACTTCAGAATGATTTTTTTTTAAAGTACTATATTTTTACTCTAAAAACCTTATTCACAAGGTAACAGTGTCTAGTTTTCAAATAATTACTCTGTTTAAATCTCTACACCAGGTATGTACTTCAACAGCATATCAACTCCTGTTCACTTGGATTAACTATTTAAATAATGTTTTCTAATAGTTTCAATAGAAAGTATGTTTCCAATGCATACGAATAGTTTCATAATCTTTTATCCTTTCAAAAATTACTCCACACCCTCCTAAAGTACTAAAAGAGACACATTTCAGCAATAAACTCTGCACTAATATATTGTTTGGCTACTCCAACTTCTCTCCACAACTACCACTTGATATTCTCTAGAAATATACCGTGTTAGGAAAATGTGAGATAGGCTATGTAGAAATGCATCCTGGTAAAAACATGAAAACCTATTACCCTTCTGTTGTGGTTTGAGGCTTGGA
>NW_008619261.1:0-2189 GCF_000691845.1 Merops nubicus | reverse complement strand
CCTGATTTCCTTGGAGTGCCCTGATGCGTGTAGCGGGTTCTAAGTTTTTTATTTTTTAATTCTTTAATCATTTTTGTCATTATCCTGGTTTTGCTGGGATAGAATTACAGGCCAGCCACCGTATGGAGGCTGGCAGCAGTTTCAGGTCAGCCAGGGCAGCTGACCCAAATTGGCTACCAGTGTATTCCATGTCATGACTGTCAGGCTCTTTATAGAGGGGTAAGCTGCCTGAGGAGAGGAGCCAGCCTCCTCTTGTCTCTGCCTTTTCTTGTCCTCCTTTCTCCCCATCCCTGGAGGGGTTTGCTTACCATTCTGCTCCCAAAGACAATTATCCTGTTTATTATGGCTGCTGTATATTCACAGGGCTGAGTATAAATTTGTATACTTTATATTGGTATTAATTTTGCTGTTGCATTAAACCTGTTTTCGTTTAAACCCATGATTGCCTGATTCCCCCTCCTTGGCTGGAGAGGAGACAGTGGGTGATATAGCAACTGCTAGAGTTTAGTCCTGGAGAAGGGCTAAATGTAGACAGTCATTTATGAAGTTTGCATGATTTTTACTTGTAATAGTAATTTTACTTACTCATTATAAATGCAGTTGTCATCCTTTAAGATGCTTTGTAGGACTGCTAATTGAATCAGTTTGGATTTTTATTCTATAATGATCAAAATGTTTGTTAAGTTTAAGACTTTCTTATCTGTTTCTCATGCTATATATTCTTAGCTATCATTTGATCATTCAGCTTAATTCTAATATTTTCTTATCCTTACGTTACTTCATTACTGAAAAAAAATATTTTATTCTGTCCCAAAGTTAATTTTTTCTAGACAAGTTATATATAAATTAAAGATAACTGTATCGCAATGGGCATATCTGTCTTCTCTGAAAAATTTGCTCTCTAGATACATCTCAGTCTAAAATTATCTCTTTTTACTGAACAAAAGATGCTTCAATTTTTGTCAGTGTGAGAGGAAAAAAGTGCAGCTATTGGAGAGTTAACTGAAATGCCCTATTTATGGTTTCTCATTAGGATTTGCATTGCAGAACAAGTTCATTTGTTACATATTAAAAACTCAGAGTTGCTAAAGAATCTCTATGCAGATCTTTGCTTGACAGAAGGTTTTCTTAAGGAACATGTCAACAGCTTTGGAGATGCATGCTTCCGTGCTCTTTCTGTACTTGCTGGTCCTAAATGACAAAATTTTGCTGCACATCTGCAGGTACTTCACAGAAGAGAGCCTTTTCTAATAAAAATGCCTTTGAACATTTATACACAAAAGACCTTAGCTTCATACAAATCTGGATCCTCTAAATTTCCACTTAGCTAATCCTAGAATCATATAAACTCTCTAGACAGCTATATTTTCGTCACTTAAATACCTCTAAATGAATAAATATCCTTTGTTTGCTTGTTTGTTTTGGGGTTTGTTTGGGGTTTTTTTGTGTTTTGTTGTTTTGATGGTCTTTTCTTTTCTTTTCTTTTCTTTTCTTTTCTTTTCTTTTCTGTGTGTGTTTTTTGTTGTTGTTGTTGTTTTTTTTAATCAAAGGAAATCAGACCTAGGTCCTGAGGTGGAAAATGATTTGTGATATATATTACTCATCACCTCTGGAGTGTGTCAATCCAGGACAACATTTAGAAACATGGGTGTCTAGTCCTGGGACTGTGCATTACACAACAGAGTGTCTTCACACTAAGCCAAGATATAGACCTGAGATTGTTTTTGAGATTAATTCTTGTACATATTCACATGTACTTGGTCTTGCTACCATTTATTTTCATTTCAGGTAACCAATGGCTCATTAACAGATTCATTAAATTTAAACTCTTTTAAACCTGTTCTGCTTTAAAGTCCTACAATTAAAACTTCAAGAAGTTCTATAATAGAGCAAATGTTAGTTTCCAACTCCTCTTCAGTGCAGACTGGGTGCTATCTGGCCCAATCTATTTCCTTCCACCTCTCTCCTTGTGTCTATTATCTGGGACAGATAACTGGAGAGAAACTGCAGCACTCGGCCAGAGGTAGGGCTCTGAAGTGGAGAATGAGGGGTGAAGGCCAGATGGAAAATGTAGGAGGACTCACCTTAAAGTCCCTGGTGAAACCATGTATACACAGAAATATATATTCATAGAGAAAGCATCTGAAAGCATCTGCCCTTGGAATCATCATAGAATCATTTAGGTTGGA
>NW_008619260.1:0-2078 GCF_000691845.1 Merops nubicus | reverse complement strand
GCAGGAGATTATCTCCAAATCCATGTGTCCTTCCCCCCATCCCTGGTCACAGAGGGGTGTATGAACAGTCCCACTGCTGCTTCTCCTTCCCTGGAAGGGGTTGGACTGAACCTGGACAGATGTGTTGGTGAGCAAGGCCGGGGCACACTGCACCTTCACCCTCCTCCTCCTCCCTCGCTCCCCTGCTGTCCTGGGACCCAGCACCCAGCGTGGCTTTTGCAGGCTGACAGCACCGTGCTGGGTGGCTCTGCAAAGCCACCTCACTTGGTGACATCCAGCTCTGTGAGGATGGTCCTCTCCTCCCCTGAACTGCCCCAGCTTGGTTCGGATCATCCTGGGGGGATGGGCACCAGGAGGATGGGGGCACCACGAGGATCTGGGCACCAGGAGAACAGGGGCACCACGAGGCTGCACGACCAGCTCAGAGCTATTTCCAGGCTTCCCTTGTGCATGGAGAGGCCAGGGAGACCCAGGGGACAGTCCCAGGCCCCCAGAAAAAGCCCGCCCATAAGCTCAGGTGGCCCCCCAGCAGCGGGACGTGACGGAGACCTCACTCACCTGCTGGTGGTGTCAAACTCAAAGGGGAAAATGATGTGGCTGCTGTTGCAGATCTGGCAGATGAAGCCCCGCTGGGTGCACAGGTCGCAGCTGTAGACGTGGTGGGAAGCAAACTGCAGCAGGGACTGCAGGAAGGTCTCGAAGGTGCCCTCGGCGATCTGTGGGGCAGAGAGGGGTCAGGTGGGCACCGAGCTCATCCCCTGCTGGGTTTGCACGGGGCAGAATCCACGTTACACCCGTGCCCTGAGCTGCCACGGGAAGATGAGGCTGTCCTCCCAAACCAGCCCCAGGAGGATCCGAGGAGAGCAGGGGGTGGCAGCCCCCCCTGGCTGGGCCAGGGCTCCTGGCTTGGGCCCAGTGAACACCCAGCTCCCCAGCACCTCCAGGGAGGTTTGCAGGGTGACACGCTGCTGGCAGCTCTGCTGCAGACTGAGGGGAAAGAATTTCTCTCACGTGATCTCCACAGCTCTTGGAGGGCACTGGCTGGTGGAGATTCTCTTGGCAAATTAAAATCATAGAATCACCTAGGCTGGAAGAGACCTTTAAGCTCATCGACCCCCACCACTAACCACTTTTTTGGTGTTATTTGCCTTGAAGCTGATGTGTCCTGCTGGCAGAGCCCATGCAGTAGGCAAGAAAGAGGCAAAAGGAAAATGAAGCTGTTTGAAACCTTCTGCTGAAGAATCACCGTGCTCAGGGTGTCTCCACAGACAGAGACCAGGATGTTTTCACCAGCAAAAGCACCACACAAAGCTCTCACCTGCACCAGGTCGGCGACGCTGTATTTGTGGGGACACTCCAAGAGGTAGTGCCTGTGATCGAGCCTGCAAAGGAGCACAGAGAGGGAGGTGGCAGATGGTTTCCACCACATCTCCAACAGCTCTGGAGTCAGGCAGAGCCTGGGCGATGCAGACCCTGGAAGAAAATCACCACAGCCCTGAGTTTCACCTCGTGCCACACATCCCAAATCCTGCTGCTGCAGAGGGCTTCAAAGGGAGGAAAAGGAAAACAAATCTCTTGTCTATCTTCCCAGCTGTTTCCTGTCCAGCCAGAAGCTCCTCAGTCAGGAAGGTGTTTCCTGAGCCACATCTCAGTGTGTCAGCCCAGCCAACAGATGGGCAGCTCCTCCGAGCAGGTGACGTGGAGCTAAAAACCAGCCCAGGCCTTGGCAGAAGTCAGGTGGTGAGGACGAGGAGGAGCAGGAGCCCAGGGGGGAGCACGGCCGGGGGCCGCGGGGACGGCGTCCCCCCGAGAGGGACCTCACCTCTTGCTCAGCTCCTTCAGGGCCCCGCTGCGGCACACGAGGAGATAATCCCCCAGCAGCTTCAGCTGCTCCCTGCTGCGGCGCAGGCGCCCCATGGTCTCCACGTGCTCGTAGAGGCTCTCGTTGACCAGCTCCAGGTCGATCAGCGGCTGGTGCCGGATCTGGGTGAGGAACTTCAGCGCCCGCCGGCAGACCTGGGGCACGGAGAGGTGGCCTCGCACCGGGCAGCGGCCCGGGAGGCCGGGAGGGGCGGGTC
>NW_008619259.1:0-15989 GCF_000691845.1 Merops nubicus | reverse complement strand
CCCCCTGCCTCCCTTCGCCTCTCAGCTGTCGGGCAGGAGCTGGGGGTGCTGGCGTGGGGCAGGGTTTCGCCGGGAAGCGTGCGAGGACCGCAGCCCCCGCAGCAGGTGTCGGCGTGGAAGGTGTCAGCCACCTGCGGAGGAGGAGTTGGCGAACAGGCTTGACTGGCCGGCCTTCCTGTTCGCTGCCAGCATTCCTTCAGACTCCCTTGTTGTCCAGATTAAGGTGTGGGCTGGTAAAGCTCTTGAGTCCCAGGAGGATCAGGAGTAGCTGTGCTGAGAAGGAATAAGTTCTCCTGTAAGCTGGTGGTTACCATTGCTGAACAGACGTGTAATAGTGGTGTGATCAACATGTTCTGGTCTCTAGTGCTCTGCCTAATCCGTCCTCTTTGTTCTCCTTCCCTTTTAGGTACAGATTAAAAGACAGAGAAACATATATGTACATGCGTTATACATTTTTTTTTTTTCTTGATAAATTGCTTATGTTTCCAGAAAGTATTTACATAAAGTGCTCTGTCCCAGGCAGAGGACATGTTTATTCAATTAGTTTAGTGCTGTACTGAATCTAATGACGCTGCTGATGACAGGGGAAAAGTATGACACATGCTCTGACAGTAGGTATGGATAGTAGAGGTGATCCCTAATGGGAAGGAAAAGATGTAAAAGCTAAATAATTAAAGTTTTTGTTTTCATTAGCAATAGGTTTGTGTTTGGAAGCATTTTAGATGAAGTAGTGCGTGAGTTGGCACTGCTGTGGCTGCTCCGCTGTGTTGAATGCCTTGGCACAATGCAATGCTGTGCTTGGCAGCAGGTGCCTTTCCTGGTCCAGGTGCTGTAGGACAGTAGTAACGTGGTGCTGTATGGAAGCTAGAAGGCCTGTCCAACAAGGAGGATTTGAAAGGAGGGTTGCTGTCACCTTCTGTTCTTGAACAATAAAAATTAGTAGAATGTATTACTGAGCGGCACACTATTAAGCCTCTTCTTAGATGAGGCAGTGTGAATGATGATAGTGTGAAGGGGGACAGGGTGATGGATGTATTTATTCCCTTTTTATAAAAAGGGAAGAGTGTATTGGGTTCTTTCGGGAAGCTGGTGGTCCCAGTGGTTACAGCACCATGAGGCACCACAATGGTGGGTACCTTGCAGTAGACACTGCAAGGGAAGGCACTATTAAGTGGCTACAGAAAAGTTTCCTATACTAGGACCATTCTCCACCTCCATGTACCATACCTAGAAGAAATGAGTGTGATTAAATGAATTCTAAAACACCTTTACAAAGTTTTTAAATGACCCTCCTCTGGAAAGCTGGTATCTGAGGTTTTTAGTTCTCTGTTATGAGTAGTATTTTAACAAGTAAATGAGACTGGTGACAGTTTAACCATAAATTTAAGACAGTACTATGTCTGACTTATTAAAGGCAAGCAACTGGATAAAAGATCTCTGTGCAGGGGAATCTCTGGAAGTTATTCTGTAGTTTAACTGGAGCTAAAATATTTTATTTGGAGACATAAACTGCTTTTAATAGCTTGTGGATAGGCATGTGTGTAGCAAAAAGCTGTTAAGAAAGCTGGAAGTGTACCGAGGTGCACAGCTGCTTCTTGCAAGGTGGAGTCAGTGACTGAAGTCCATCTAGCACCAGTTAGGAAGCTTCACTGCTAATAGCTTAGGTTGGATTTTAGCCACATACGTGATTCTTTGACCTGCTCAGCTCCTGTGTCTGATGTCTCTGGTTCTGGAGTAATGCCATTTATATTACCCAGCCTTAGAAAAACACCAGCCCAAAGCAAACAAAGAAAAAAATTCCACTCAAATCCCATAATTGGTTGAGATTCCAGCTAATTGTTTTCCAGCCTGTACCTCAGCTTCCAGCACTTCCCTCTCTTGTGCAAGCCTGGGTGTTTGGGTGCTTTCTGTGCATCAGTTCCTCCAGCCTCTGGTTATGCCGGAGTTTCCCGAGGACATGTCCTGTACCTTCCCAGCCAGGCATCTTGCTGTCTTGCTGAGTCTGGCTGGGTGTCACGGAAGAGCAGAGGCCCCTGGCCTCACCCTCTGGCACAGCTCTGCTCTCCAGACCGGAGGTGGGAGGAAGGGAAAACGCCATCTCCCGGGTTGCAGGGCATGCCTGGCGCAGGAGCCGTGCTATGCCTCCTGTTTGCACTGACTCCAAAGGATGTGAGGCTCTCTGGCTGCTGAAGTGGAAAAATACCTGGAGGAATCGCCTACTGGAATGTCTGAGATAATTTTGGGGTGGGGAAGTTAATTAATTTTCATTACTTTCCTGAGTGGTGCTTGCATTTTTTGAATGCTTGGCTGCTGTATAGTCTAGAAAGATACCTATGATTTGATATCAATGTTTCTTTTAAAAATTTACCATTGCTAGACTTTATTTGGAAAAATTGTCTGTTGTTTGTTTTTTCTTTTAACAAGATGGGCATTTATTTTCCTAGAAGGAAGACTTTTTGATCATAATGTTACCATTTACTCTATAAACGAATGAAAGCAGCAGGTCAGCTACTTACTGCAGAAAAACTTTGTTGACCCCAACAGAAGCCTGTGCTATTCTTTCTGCTTCGCTCACATCCTATGGGTTGCCTCAGTCAGTGCTGTGCAAATTCCTATTAAAGAAATTGCGTGAATTGCCTCAAAACCTTAGTAAATGTAACAGAAATGGGGGAGTGGGAAGGTTAACTAGGAGAACTGGGGGGGGAAAAAGAAGAGTGGAGGAAATAAGCTGTGCCAGATGAGAGGTGCTGTAGAGAGTTCTTGCACAAACAACAGCGAGACTTTACAAAAATAAAAAAGGAAAAAAGAGAGAAAAACCCAAGGACACCTACAGCAGATGACACAGTGAATGCTGCTGAAGTCCTTATTGTTGAGCTGCTGTTCTGAAGAGCACTAAGCCTTAGTGCTACTGATGAAACCCTTAAATAAGCTACAGAAAAACGTCTCTGTTCTGTGGCTTCGTCTTTTTCTGGTGGTGTTCCAATGCAGCTGGAAACAAAGTGAGGCGTACGTGGTGCAGACTCAGTGAGAGGCTCATCTCTTTCCCTTTTTCCGTGGGCATGCCAGAGGCTTTTCCAAGCGGGAGTGCTGCAGGAGCATGCAGAGTCAGCAGTGGGTGCAAGGGACAGCCCTGCACCGTGCGGCACTGCCCGGCTGAAGTGCTGGGATCACTTTTAAATATTTGCACGTGTGGAGGATCTTTCTTGATAGTGCTGAGCCAAGAAATGGTCTTTTTTTTTTCCAGTTAGCCAGACAAAACATGGTGCGCAGAATTCTGCAGTGTCTTTCTAGCAGAAAGAAGACAGATTCACACACAGACATTATTTCATAGACAATATACTATTGTGCTGGAGTCAGGGCAGTATTATCTATGTGTAACAGAGCTTTGGCAATTGTAACTGTCGTCAGTCTTAACCACAACAAATTCTGTTCTGAAGTTACAGAAACACAAAGCTGGCTGCAGAATTAGATCTGAATCCTATTTATATATTGAGTCCTATTTATCTCTTAGAATGCATATTAATTCTGTGTATTTTTAGGATATAAACCAGAGAGGCCTGAGGACACTCTGAAGACACAGAAGCTGCAGCCCTTTATTTGGAGTACACGTTATGAACCCTTTCTGGAGCATGTCTACAAGTTCTGTGCGCAAGGTATTTAATGAGTGGCTGTCATAGGGTGTTAACGTGCTTTGAGGGGTGGCAGCAGTTTTGGAAAAGACCGTCAGATGATCTACAAATATTTCTGGAGCGTGTATTTTATCCCAAGGATCACGGTCTCCTTCAACAAAAGTGTAATCTAGCTTTGAGCTGCATGAACTGGAATGTGCCTGTGGATGGAGGCTATTCCAGAATTTGTTGACTTTTCTTGTCTACAGCATCTTTTAAGTAGGAAAGATGAAACAAACCTGTTCAAATGGTTGAAGCGCTTGTGTCTTAGGGCATTTGCGTACTGCCTTAAATTGAGCTTAGCCAGGTGTCGGGTGTGCAGGGAGTGTTAACAAAACTGCCTCCGTTGCACTATTGCTGCTTCAGATTGTACCAGTGAAAAAAATGTGATAGTCCTGGGGTTATTCACTTCTCGGGTGTTCAGTGCTTGTGTCACTTCATCGATGAAGCTTCTGACATACAGGTGTAGTTACTAGTCCAAGTCTCAAGCACTTCAAAATGCTTAGACCATGCCTATAGGCACCACATCTAGCCACGTTGAAAGGTCTGCAGGTAGTACAGTGTTGGCTAGCAGTGACCAATTAAGTAGAAAGGTTGGTTTGTTTGTTTTCTTTTTCAATAAAAGGCAGCATAGGCATAAAAAGGTTGCTGTAGCAAACCTATTTAAATTTGATACTGCTGTCAAATGGTGATTCTTTTACAGTGAGAGTGGGCTACAGGATCAGTTCCAAGGGGATGGATGTTGGTGCCTGAAGCATAGACAGGAAGTGAAATACATGAAATTTTCTGCAGAAACTTCTTATTTCATCTCAGCTCTACTACACTGCTTCTAAAGACTCTTTGAAGTCCACAGTGCAAGGATGCTTGTCAGTAGAAATTATTTATCTCTGTGCACTGTGTGCTAGAAATAGATTGACTTCTAAGCTAATGTTATATACTGTCTGGTTCCAGTTTCTAAATAAATGTAAGCCTCCTTAAGCATTTGTCCTAATCTGCAGATTTCCTATCTGGCATTGTTTACTTTTTGCACTTGCAGGCTAGGTTTGATTGAGTAAAAGTCTATTGTAAAACAAAACCCAAAGAGACACCACCAAGCATTAGAAAACTGAAACCCAAGATACATTTCATTGGCCAAACTTGTTATTAGTGAGGCTGGGTTTAAACCTGTTTTAAAATATGTTTGGATATTAAATAGTTATGAAACATGGCCTGTAATCTCATGGTTCTCTTTTCATCTAACAGAGACCCGACGCTGAAGAGAAAACTCTGAGTGGAGAGCTGCGAACGAGTCCTCTACGAGCCTCTACGAAGAAACAGTTGCCTTCTATTCCAAAGAATGCTGTGCCAATAACCAAGCCTGCTTCTCCTGCCACGTCATCCCAGTCGACAAATGGAACCCACGCTTCTTATGGGCCTTTTTATCTGGAGTATTCCCTCCTTGCAGAATTGTATGTTTCCACTGGTTTTTTTTTTTTGTATTTTTAGGTTGCTGGGTTTATGCTTCAGTGGGTAAAAAACACGCAGGGATCTAGTTCTTGTGTGGTGTCTCTGCCATAAGCCTTGAAGAAGGTAGCAAAACTCCACTTCTACAGAATTCTTTTCCTGGAGCAGCAGTCTCAATCTCATGAGGTAGAAGGGGAGAGGAAAAGGAGATGAGATTGTGTGTGTTTAGATGTGCTTCTCTGAATTCTTAAATTTTTCAGTCTTGAAGTAAACACATATAAACACATGGTTTAGTTACTGTCATCAGTTACCCAAGTAGCTTTTTGGTCAGAAATACTGAGTTTTTGAAATGAGTATTAGAATAGAAGCAAGCAGGTGTGTAGTGGGAAGATGGTTATGAGTGTTTGGTGCTGTCTGATGGAGTTAGAATGTGGGAACTTCCTTCAGTTGTTACGTGGAACACTTGAACGCCACCTGATATGGCTTATGAAATGCAGGCTAGGAAGACTGGATTCCTTCCTGTCAGTGATACCTGACACAAAACTCAGGAAGGAGGACTTTGTGCAATTTAAACAATTTAAAAAATTGGTTGCATTTGGTGCAATCTAGCGATCTGTAGCCTATCTGTATGTCTGCAAAACTTTCCAGTTATATAAAGTTACATAAACTTGTTTTTGTGCTACAAAGTAGAAGGGACTTCCTCTGTAATAGACATACTGGATTCTCAAGTATGTAGTGCCTTTTGGAATGAAATCCCTGGAGTCCTTATGCAACACTAAGTCTCAGCTCTTGCACTTAACCATTAAACGGAAAGTGAGAACTCTCAAAACATTAATCTTTTTTTTTTCAGGGAACTGACCCTGACTTCTTAATTTGAGAAGGATGTTTTTCTTCTGCAGCGTGCAAAATTATATTGATGTCATAGTGTAAACTCTTCTAGTTCAACAAATTAGTTGTTAGGGAAATAATTTTATGGAAATTGTAAGCAGAGAGAACTATGTTAGTATTTTGCTTTAAGTTTATTGTTTATTTGTGCAAGCGTGCGGAGTTCAATTTAATGAACCTATATGCCAAATAACTGAAAAACCAGTGACTAATTTGGTTTATAATGGTATTCTGTAGAATCTGCATACCATGCAATTACATCTGCTTAAACTTACTAGCAACTGCTTGTATGCATCGATTTGAAAAATAGTAAAACTAGCACATTTTGCCCTGGTAGTACTGTTGGTTATCAAATGGAATCTCTTAAAAGGCAAAGGGAGAGGTAGAAACTCTTTTCATAATGCACTGGTCATAGATGACTGAAGACTGTGACTGGATTGTCATCCCAAGAAGTGAAATGGCAAAGTGCAGGCTGGGGAAAATGGCTTGGTCCAGCCTGTTAATGGCATGCCTGGAATCAAGCAGTCGGGTCTCTAGTATACTCTGCTTCTTGACTGTCCTTTTTATTTTCTGTTACTTTTTGTCAGTTGCCCGTGTAATTTCTGTTTTACCTGCAGCATAATCTCATCTAAAACTGAAAAACTACTTGTTTAAAATTGAGGTTAAAGTTTGGTCACATTTCAGTATTAATTACAACTGACTGCAAATCTGTATTCAAAATTATGTAATTTTTTTTTCTTCTTTACTTTGAAACTGGGGATTCAGTTGAAAAGTGGAAATTTCAGTACTGATATGCCTTAAATGCATCTGCTGGGGAAGGACTTTATTTCTACTTCTCTACTTACACTTTTATTAGGAAAAAAATAATGTTCCCTGTTAGTAAGTCTTCAAATGGAGGGACAGGAAAAGCAAGAGTGAAAGATTATAGTTTCACAAGTTTTCTGCCACCTTCTCCTGTGAGAAATGTGCCCCTGGATATTGAGTGTAATTTGGTGGAAGCAGTCCCATGTTAAGCCTTCTGTGGTGTGTTCTGGGCTTACTGTTGTCAGCCTGCTGTAGATTTAGTGTTGTTGTGGAGCTGTTCTAAAACCTGATTCTCATTGCAGTACCTTGGTTGTAAAGCAGAAACTGCCCGGTGTCTACGTCCAGCCATCTTACCGATCAGCGTTAAGTAAGTTTAAACTCAACTTTTAACCTTTTATACATATGTATAAAAATTCTTTCACTCAAGCAAACTTTCTTACTTGCAGTGTGGTTTGGTGTAATATTCATAAGACATGGGCTCTACCAGGATGGTGTATTTAAATTTACTGTCTATATTCCTGATAATTACCCAGATGGAGACTGCCCGGTAAGTGGTTGTGTGTGTGTGTGTCTTGGGGTTTTTGTGTTTTCTGGTGTTTTAAGTATGACTTTTTGTTAAACCTAATGCACCAATTAGCTTCTTATTTCCTTGGACTAATTCAGTTGGCTGGGCTCATTTGTGATATCTTGTATGTACTTCCTAACATCTGGGGAGGAATCGTGTGATTACTGAGGCTGCTGTAGAGTGAACTTCCTGAGGTTGGATACGTTAGAGTATTAGGTAACCATTTTTTTTATCTGATTTTTTTCCAAGTTCTCAGTAGTGGTATAATGGAATGTAAAATCCAGGCACGGGTACTGTGCTTGCTGTAGTACTGCAAGATTTATTGCCTGTCTCTTTTCTAAATTACATTGAAACAAAGAACTAGAAGAACTTGAGTAGAGCATAGATGAAACAAAGGGAAAAGGAGATAGACAGTATAGTGTTACCTTCCATCTCTGCTTTCTCTTTTTTTCTTTAGGGAGAGGTAGCCAAGTTATTACATCTATTAAAAAATAAAAATAAAAATCATGTGGCAATCTGACTCTCCAACGTTGAGCAGAGCAGCTGCCCCTCTTGGCCAGATTTCTGCCAGAGCTTCATTTGGGGACAGGTGTATGTAACTGCTGCACTGTCAGGAAGCTGTCTGCTTGGTGTCAGGTTTGGTGTAAAGCTATCATCTTTACAAGAACAGAACTAGTAGGAAGAAGTTTCTTTCAGAGGCTAGACTATAGTGTCTCTCTTACAGCCATCATTCTTTTGCTGGCAGAGGGCTTTAAAACCTTCCTGTTGAAATTAAATTTTCTTTTGGAAGAATGTAAAAACACCAAAGGAAACCACCTGTACAGAACTGCAGAGTCTGTGGTGTCACTGTACAGTGTACTTAAAAATGTGTAGGATAAAAAAAGTGTAGGTTGTAGCTCAAGTATCTGAAAAGCTTTCAGTCACAAATAGCTAAACCAGAAGAACTCTAATCTGATTTTATGTGACATTATTACCTGTGCTGGCAGGGGTGCCTGTGCAGTTAGCTGGATTAGTTTCCTGATTCGGTGATAACCATGTGAGAGAGGACAAGACCCTGCATGTAACATGGGTGTGTTGGGTTACAGTTCCACAGTTGTATAAGTCCCTTCAGGTTGCTTTCCTTTAATGCCATGACAGTTAATTAGTATTTGGAAGGAAGATCTGGCTGACCTTCTCCCAGGGGGTTTAGCATTAGGGTTGAAGTTGTCGTAATGAATTTCTTTTTTCTAATGCAGCGCTTGGTTTTTGATCTGCCTGTCTTCCATCCGCTAGTAGATCCTTTGTCTGGTGAACTGGATGTGAAAAGAGCATTTGCAAAATGGAGGTTAGTGATAGTATATTGATGTATAATTTGAAATAAAAGTTGGGTCCTTTCTTCATAGTGTTTTTTTTTTTTTTTTTAGGCGGAATCATAATCACATATGGCAAGTGCTAATGTATGCTCGCAGAGTCTTCTATAAGATTGATACAACTAGTCCTCTGAACCCTGAGGCTGCAGTGCTGTAAGTGTCTTCCATGTGTTTAGACTTGGTCTTTTAAGAGATTTTTGCACACACTTGCAGAAACAAGAGGTTTCTAAAATTATTTACCAGTTCACGCTCTGTACCTCCAGAGCTGGTTGCGCTAGGAACTAAAGTCGAGGCTTTGCCAACTCTGTCTGTGCTTCTAGAGCAAACCTGTGCCCACTTGCTATTATTTGACGTTACTTCTCTCTTGCAGGTATGAAAAAGACATTCAGCTGTTCAAAAGTAAAGTGGTGGACAGTGTCAAACTATGCAGCAGTCATTTATTTGATCAGCCCAAAATAGAAGATCCCTATGCAATTGTGTAAGTACCACAAGCAAATTCACCATCTCCTGACATTTTGAGAGCAAGTTTTGGTATAGTTGTTGATTTGAAGCCTTTCTGTGCCAGGTTGACTGACCTATTTTTTCTTGCAGGTATGGAAATGCTTTGGGTATTCCTACCCTTGTTTCCTTCTGCTTAGTATTGAGTGAATCTTAAACATGATCAGACACTTGTGTTTACTGTTTTTTCACTAAGCAACCAAGACTTTAAAAAGTCTCAACAAAATCCCAAACAAACAAATGAAGAAAAACCTCCAAACACCCCACCTCCCTCAAGCAGAGATACCCATGGAGTAAATATGGGGTTTGGGCTTTCCTGAACCAAATTTGTGTGGCTATAGCTTTGCTCATACTTTTAAAACACTTTTGAACTTGACTGCATGTGGGACAGAGCAGTCAGCTCTGTGGTGAATATGAGCAATATTTCATGTAGGACCTGCTGAATTGCCAGTTCTCCCTGCAAACAAAAATTAAAACCTAAAGAAAAGATGCATGACAACCTGAACTTAGTTCTTATTTTTGTTTTAACACTAAAAACTCAGACTTGTAGTTAACTTGGAATTCAACAAATTCAGACGGGGAAAATTGCTTTCTGCTGTCTGTGCTACAGTTTGCAAAACAGCAAATTAAGATATAACTATACTTTCTCTGTAGTTTTTCTCCATGGAATCCAGCTATACATGATGAAGCTAGAGAGAAGATGTTGACTCAGAAGGTAAGCACGAAGTCCAGATTTTCACTGCAGTAAGGCTTTGTTGCTTGATAAGGGAAAAAGGATTCTCTGTCTCTTTGGTGAATGTGTACTAGACCTTATTCCACCCCTCTCTTGGATCAGCAGACGTGCTGAAACTGGTTGGCTCTCCTAACTAAGCAGTTATGTCACTGTCCTAACTCCACTGTGTCAAGCAATTAATCATTTAGCCAGCTAGAAAGCTTTTTTAGTACAACTGTTGGCACACTTGGCAGATATCTTTTTTGTTTAGGGGAGGGAAGGAGGAGATTTTTCTGACTGCCCATTAGCTTGTCCTTTACTCGCCGTGGTTGTTACCACTTCTGCGTAACCTGACAGTCCCCAACTTCTTCGTTCTCTTCTGCTGAGAGATCTCATCACCGAATCAAATCAAAAAGAAAGAGGGCTTTCTTCTCATTCTGAGCTTTTTGAAGCAGCACAAGCAGTGTACTTGGCTCACATATCTAACGCTACTGATTTCTTGTAAGAAACAGGAGCTAATTGAAGGGTTCCTTCTGTTCCAAGGTGCACTTATGATACAGCAAGAGTGTGTCAGTCCATATGGCTTTCACCTGAGCCACACCTTTATCTTTGGGGGAAGGGGGTGCGTTGTTTTGGGGTGTTTGTTGTTTTGGTTTTTTTTTTAATTATTTCTTTGCATTTGACAAGAGCTGGCAAACAACAATTCTGAGTCTGTGCTGAGTGGTGTGACAAGTCAATCCACTTGCAGTGCCTAGGGATTCTTAAATGGTGGCTGGTATCTTTGCTGGGCTGGCAAGGAAATGCAAGGAAATTAAAAAAATGTCACTCTTCCTTGCTGCCAGCTTTAACTCATGTTCTTGCTCATCCTCTGGCATGTATGAGATTTTTACATTAATCTCCATACAGTATGCAGCCTGTAAGCTCAGTGTGGCAGCGTTCCCACTGGCAGAGTAACTTGAGGTGAGGTGGCCTTTCTCAAGCCTTAGAACACACAGGAAAATACTTTGATCAGGTTCTGACTTCCTAATATTCTTACAGCAACTTAAAAAATACTTTTACTTTTTTTAAAATTCTTTTTTTTTCCCCTTCTCCTCCATTCTCTGTCTCCTTGTTTCTTACCCTTTAAATCCAAGATCTAAAGAGAAGACAGGCTGAGGTGCTTGAAATGGAAGGGATGTGATACTGTCTCAGAGACTGATAGCAAACAGTGACTTTTCTCTTGTCCCTTTTCTTTGGAGATGCACTTTAATTTCTTTTAAATATTAATTTCTTTTAAATCAAAACCTAACATTTTCAGTAACTATGGCTTGTGTGGCAATTGAGTCTCTGGAGTAGTTTGTTGACAGCAAGAATGGCCCAACTTCTGTGCCTTAGGTATGTTCCAAAATATCAGAGTAGCTGAGAACATTCTCTTTGTTCCCCGTAAAAGGAATTCCCTAATCCCGTGTCCTGCCTTTCCCTTCTGCAGCCCTGGATCCTTTTTTATTACCCTGTTATTCCTGTGCCTTGGGGAGCAACCAGGCCCCTCCAGACCTGTAGCCCAGGAAAGGCAGCGGTGTCCCAGCCCCCTGCTGAGCGTGTGACTTTGGCCAAGTGCTGTCCCCCGCGCAGCCTGCGGCAGGCAGCTCCACGGGGGGTCACCCCTCTGGTTTGCCCCCGTCTGACACGCTGCGGTAGTTCTGTCACCTTTTGCACAGAGCGTGGGCAGGGACACAAGTGCAATTTCAGTCTTCTTGCTGACTTCATGTACTTTTTCAGGCAAAAGGCTTCCCGTAGTCTGGCGAAGTCTGCTCACGTAATTATTGCTTTCTAGAGCCTGCTGTGTCATTCCAGGTTTGAGGCGGTTGGCATTCAGGTGCTCTGAGGAGCCTGTAGCAGTGTGGAGGCAGGGCTAGTTCCTGGTACACAACCTCCAAGCTGTTCTGTCTCTTTGACCTGCTGGAGTCAGCATCTGATTTACTCAGCTGCTTCTTAAACTACTTTCAATCTCATCTTTCTTGCCCAAATTGGAGCTTTTTTTTTGTATTCTAAATGGCAATAGGCAGTCTGAAATGTTCTCTGTGTTGGGTAGAAATAGTTACTGTTCAGGCATTTAGCTATGGTCACTGCACAGGGAAGGGAAGGACCATCCTTGGAAAGCTTTGAGAAACTCCATGGTCTAGTAAAGGTGTCAGTTGCCACTTGGGCGTGTGAATGTGTGCTCAGAAGCCTTCAGAGGGTGGGCTGCTCCTCCATGGTACGCCCTGCACCACAGGGAGGTGGCTGCCGTTAGAACGTCGGGTTGATGACAGGGACGTTCTGATTTGGATTGACGCTTCTGTCTGTAGAAAAGAAATTTGGCTCACAGTAGTGCTGAGCTGTAGCCATGAAGTGAAAGGCACTATTCACAGAGTACTTCTGAATCTTACGGCGTGGTGGGGTAGCAGCACATGAACAGAGTCATTAAAACTCAGCTGTGACGTTGGGGTGGCTCTGCAGATGCCACACGCATTCCCAGGAACCAACCAGTAGCCGTGCTGCTCTTCCTCCCTGAGCAAACCATGCGTGCTGGCCTCTTTCATGCTTGTATTTGCCAAAAGTAGAGTGGGCGGGGAGGCACGTAGGAGGGCTTGGGGTATGCGATAATTCTGACTTCTTTGTCTACCTAGAAGAAGGCAGAAGATCAGCACTGCAAAGGCACACACGTCTCTGGCCTGTCGTGGGTAAAGCCTGGCTCCGTGCAGCCCTTCAGCAAAGAGGAGAAGACGGTGCCTACTTAGCTCTTCTGGACTGTGGTGCACAAAACACTTTCTGTGGGTGGAGGGAATGTAATGGAGGGAGAAACAGCAGAGCAGCAGTTTCCTTCTTGACTACGGATTAGTAAAATCTGAACGGTAGCAGCGACTCCAGTAAACCTGTTCCATGGATTACTGACTCGATGTTTTACACGTGCATTAGGTTTTAAAGGCTTGCCTGGAGCTTGGAAGTCTCTCTTGAACACTGCAGTACTTCTGCCTGAAGACTGTGTAGGGTGGGTAATTCCTCAGGGCTCTGAAATGCCTGGAGGTTTTGGGTTGGTTTTTAAGCTTTTATTTTTTCCCTCCAGGAACAGCAATTATTTTTAAAAAATCTTAAATTACTGGCAGAAATATTAGCATTGGGAATATGATGCCAGAGGTAAGCTGTGTTCATGTAAACTAATATAGCAGAGTTAAACACTATATTTAATGGTTTTAAATACTTCTGATTTCTATTGTAAATATATTAGGATTTGAATTTGTAAATAAACGGTTCATTGACTCCATTTAGCACTTTCCAGAGATAAAGCTGGGGATGATGTATGATGTATGATTGATTTGTAAATGGCTATAGTCACTAAAGCGCACATTAGTCTGACAGGGTGGAAGCAGCATGTCAGGCGTGCTAGGCTTTTATTACATAAACACTAAAACTAAAGCTTTTAATGGTGGTCCCTTGAGCTAATAAAATCTTAAAGGATTTTAGATTCCCTAGGTTCCTAGGGTGTTAAATAGGATAGTTTGGCTAATGTGTGTTGATAGTGACATCTTAAAATAAAAAGAAACCGTGGTCTGGCGTTTGTCCCTCTGTGTGTCTGTCGTGGAGGTGCAGCAGAGCTGGAGCCGGGTGGGAGCTCCCGGCCGTGGGTGCTGCCCGAGTGCAGGGTGGTCACACCAGCAGGAGGGCACTGTGGGGAGACCGTCCAAGCACAGTTCTGTTCCACCTGCAGGAAAACCTGTTACTGAAGTGTCTGAGCTCAGGACAGAACCTTCTTCCTTTCACTAGAGTCTGCCAGATGCTATAAGGCCTTATTGTTGCCTTTCCTTTCAAACCCTGTGACGTTAACCCTTTACAGCTGGGCTGCTTTCCCTCGGGCTCCTCAGCCCTGCACTGATGGCATTAGTGCAGACCCTGCTGGCTGGGAACAAGGAGTAGTGACTTCACAGGTAACCTTGAGCAGGTGGCTGGGCAGGGTACCGAGCGGTGCGGTGTGTCTCGGGGGTTTCGTCTTTTGTTTTAATCTGACAAGCTAAATCCACTTGTCGTATAATGACCTTTCCCTGTTCCCTTTGAGAACAACTTCTTTGCTCTTAAGGAAACAGACAAAGACTTCACAAGTTATGTGTTAGCATATACCAAAATGATGAATTTAATGTGCTGTTAAGGATGACTTGAGTGGTTTCTGTGCAGCACTTCACATTGCATAAATGAAGTACTTGCTCCTGTTCAGATACTGTTGAAATCTTACTGCATGATGTTGCTTTAAACTCTTCATAGCTTCTGCCTTTGAGATGCAGTGGTTCCCTGCGGCTGCCTGGAGTGTCTCTGGTGGAATTCCTCTGTAGACAGAAGAATGCAGAGGGTGTGCAGAGAGCAAGGGTGCTCTTTGAGGCAGAGAAGGAAGTGGATCCAAAGGTGCAGTTCTTGGAGCTACTCTTCCCTCTTTAACTCATCTTATAAAATGTCTGTTACAGGAATTGGGTCCTTGACTACGTGCTGAAATGTTCTTCCTGTACCTTCATATATCCAGTTATACTCAGTGTAATGAGAGAAATTGAATTCAGAGTGGCTCCTTGAAAAATATTCAAAGTTGAAGTAAGAAGAATTCAGAGCGTGTGTCGTGAAGCAGGGGCCTCTGAACAATGTATTTGCAACTGACCTGTTGCCTTCAGCTCTCAGAAAGCTCTTGCTGACTTGTGTGTGAGGTACGGGTCTGTGGAAACTGAGGGCTCTGGCAGGCTCTGGTCATCTGGATTAGCACAGCAGACTTAAACATATTTAAGGGCTTTAAATGCACTGTTTTTTCTTTACTGTAAACTGTATTGAAACTGGTGGTTGATGGTTTTGCCAAGGTTGAGTCAGTCACTGGGTGAGATGCCTGTGACTAGGTATGATTTTGTGGGGCAGTTAACTTGGAGTAAATTTGGTTTCTGCTGTATTCAACATAGACCTGTCTTCTCTAGCTCAGAGCTCGATCCAGCCTTGTTCTAAAGCTGAGAAGATGTGTTGAGGCAGCAGCACATAAAAATGGATAGAGAAGTCTGGAGCAAGTCTGCAGCGGTGCTCTGAGGGCTGCTGCCGACAGGCTTAGTACAGGAACAGTTCTGTGTATTTCCACTTAGATCAGTGTTGCCCCATCCCCCCAGACAATCCAGAGCTCTGGTGTGTTGGTCACTAGAGTAAAGCCAGCAGATTTGGTGTGGGATTGGTTTGGCTGTTGGAGTTGGGAAGTGGTGGCTGCTGTTTGGAGACATGCTGTGTCTGGTCCTGCAGCAGCGCTGAAACCAGCAGTGTCACACCAACACAAGTGTTGCTCTTTTGCTGCTACTGGTGGCTTGTTGGAGCAAAACGTTCAACTCCCAGCCTCAAAACGAACCTGTGCAAATCATGGATTTGACATTTTTGTGGTGCATTCTCCCTTCTGTTCCTGCCCCTTTGGAAGGAAGGAATGAGTGAAAGCCTAGGACTTGCTAGAACTTTGTTCTTACTGTTAAAAAAAAAAAAAAAAAAAAAAAAAAAAAAAAAAAAAATCTGTCTTCACATCAAAAACTTTGAAGAGTGCAGAATTCTGAGTTGGCCCTTGGGTTTGTGTACTCTTCCTATAGCAGGAACATTCTGTCTCTTCATGGTTAGAGGTGTTTTCGGTAACGTTGGTTGTGCATTCTTTACCTTGCACGCTGAAGTTAGTGATTTGGTGGGAGCAGGACTTGGGCAGCAGATAGCTGTAACCCTTGTGTAATTTTTTACCTGTATCAGCACAGAAAAGAAGGAAAACGTGTGGAGCCTGGGGGAGGGCGAGCGCTTCTCTCTGCACCCCTGTTGGCCATTCTGTGAGGATGAGCCTCTCTCCACCCCGGTTGGCCATTCTGTGAGGATGAGCAGATGGCCCTTCCGTCCTTCCACTTCTTCCTTGCCCACCACAGGAACCTTTGGAGCAGTTGCTTGGTGCTCCAGCGTGTGTGTCCAACCTAATTTTTCAGTTTTTAAAGCAAAGAGTGTGGTGGTTGGCCTGCGTTGGCAGGCGGGGAAGCTGCCTGGTCCACCTCTGTCGGCGCGAGGCGGGTGCT
>NW_008619258.1:413-896 GCF_000691845.1 Merops nubicus | reverse complement strand
CGGGGGGACCCGGACCCGGGCAGGGCCCCGGCCCCGCGGACACCGGCTTTGTTTTTACAGGTGTCTGGAGGGCAATTTACTAACAAGTAATTAAAGGTTGCGCCGGTTTGCGAGGCGCGTCGGGCCAGAGGCTCCTGCAGGAGAAGAGCGATGCATATGGAGAGGGGTTTATTCTTCCTCATTAAAAAAATAGCCTAATAAAGGAGGGGGTAAGAGGGAGAGAGAGCCCATACAGATCCCGTATTGTTTAGGAATAAGCTGGCTGTCTCCCTGCGCCTCGCATTCAGCAGGGAAGGCAGCGCGGATCCGGTATCACGTTGCAGATCCTCACTGGAGATAACGAAATGCGATCTATTTTTCAGAACAGCAAGTGGATGGGAAAGGAGCCCTCTACAACACAAACCTCATTGACTTAATGGGTCGGTTTTGGATTTCGCCTTCGAAAGGTTCGGAAAGAGGCAGCGTTGTGTTACTCTCCCGCCG
>NW_008619258.1:0-382 GCF_000691845.1 Merops nubicus | reverse complement strand
GCCTCCAGCCCCGGTTATCGGCGCGCCGAGACGGGGCTCCGAAAAAAAAAACCAAAACACAACAACAACAGAAAAACAGATGCTGATTTTATTTTGTCGCCCTATTTGTTTCCTCCAGATCCTCACAATTAAAGGGGAAAAAAAAATATTTTCGGTTGGGGAAGAGCTTTTTTTGTAAGGTGGGGGGGAGATGGGAATGGTATTCAGGTTCCTTTTTTTGCTTTGTTTGGTTTTCTGGCGAAATCGAGGAAAGCGCAGAGCGTTGCGCGGCATCCGTCTCCATCCCTGCTCTGCCCTGTGGGACGTTGAATCGAATAAATAAGCGAATAAGTGAATTCCCCGCACAGACGGAGCCGGTCGGTGCCCCGGCGAGCGGGGCGAG
>NW_008619257.1:0-2133 GCF_000691845.1 Merops nubicus | reverse complement strand
CTGCACAGTCCCCCCCCTCCACCCCGGGGATGTGCTCCCCCTTTGTCCTGCTCCAGCCAGGGGGGTGCACTGCTGGAAGGAGGATGGATCTCACAGTCCTGCCTGGGATTTTGGGGTGTTTATTTCCAGGTAGCTTTAGATACCAAGAAGCCACCTGAATCCTGAGCCTGCAGAGAGGAAAACCATGGGGAGTGGCATGAGTAAGGTACTGGGGGGGGGACTGGGGATGCTGGCTTGGGGGGACTGGGGCTGCTGGCCAGCGTGTCCTCCTTGGGCAGGACCTTTCTTCTGTCCAAAAAAGTGCCAGCTGCCTGTAGATCCTCATCCCTCATCCCAGGGCTGAGAGGGGGGGTCCCAGTGGGGAAATGTCCCCCCTCGAGATGTGTCTGTGCCTGGTGAGGGGTTTTGCTGCTGCTTGTTGCTCAGCTGAGCTCCAGGGCTGGCAGAAGAGCTTTGAGTTCTGTCTGTATCCCAAAATAACCACTCGGGACGTCCCTGCTCTGGTTTCAAATTACACTCTGGGACAGCGACAGAGAGACCAGATCGGGGCAAACTCCCCCTGCCTGGCTCTGGTGGGATTCAGCACCAGGGTTTCCCCCCCTCCTGCAGGCACAGCCCCACCTGCAAAGGGACTTCTGCAGCCTCCTGGGTGCCCCCAAAGCCTCCTGGAGAGCCCAGGGGCTGACACATCAGTGGTGGAGGGTCCTGTTTTAAGTGACAAGACTCAGGGCTCAGCATCCCCCTTCTAGTAGTAACAGCTTGTGCTGTGCTGGGGAGAAATATTGCTCAGGCCAGGGGGTTTGCACCCCAGGAGGGGGCTGGGGGTCAGCTGGGTGGTAGAAATGGGCTGGATGTGACCCCAGTGCTGCTGAAAATCCTCCTTACAGCCTCTTGGGTGCCAATAAGCTCAAATGGCAATCAGCTCTTCCTTTCTGTGCCCCTGGAAACAGCTCTGATGGGTGTCAGAACCCTGAGCTGCCCCTTTTTCTCCTCGATAACCCTGCAGCAGCAAGTTGAAGACCCAATTTATGGGCTTGACAGCACTTACTGCAAGATCCCAGCCAAAAAAACGTTATAAATAGCTCGTGCCTCTGCCCTGCTGGCTGGAGCAACCTTTGAAACTATTTGCAGGAGGTGGTTGCTGTAGAGCAGCAACAGAAATTCAGCTGCAGGGAGGCTGCTCTGCAGCCCTGCAGGGGTTGGGGCTGGAGGTTGGGGGAGGCTCAGCCTCAACTGGGCGTTAATGAGGAGGATTTATTAATTAGTTGCCTGGTTTAGCCTTGCCTGAGGAGTTTGGTGCTGGCTGCCTTGCTCCTGGTGGTTGATGCTCCTGGCACTGGCTGAAATCTCTCTTCTTTTTGTCACCTCCTAGGTTGTCCAAGGCCTCTATCTTGGGAACATCCGTGGTGAGTCCATCTCCACGTTGCTGGGGGTCCCTGGGCAGCCAGAGGGGCTGGAGGAGCCCCTCTCCTCAAGGACTCCTAGGGTCTGCTCCCAGCTGGGGGGTCTCAGCATCTTCTGGATACCCAGAGCTCCCCCAAAGCCTCATCCTGATTACAAGTAGCCCCGTGCAGCCCTAGCCCAGGAAAGGAGGAGATGCACCATAGAATCATGGAATTGGTTTGCTAGGAAAAGATCTTTAAGGTCATCAAGTCCACCCATTAATCCAGATTGAGTTGGGTTGGAAGGGACCTTGAAGGTGCCAGTCCTAGATGGTCACCAACCCCCAGCACTGCCAGGTCCCCACTGCCCCGTGTCCCTCACACCACATCTCCACAGCTTGGAAACCCCTCCAGGGGTGGGGACTCCACCACTGCCCTGGGCAGCCTGGCACAGCCCTGGGCAACCCTCAAGGGCAAGAAATTGTTCCTCAGCTCCAACCTCAACCTCTGCTGCTCTTCTTTCCAGACTCTGAAGACCGGGAAAACCTGCTGAGGAACGGGGTGACACACATCCTGTCTGTCCACAACAGAGCCAGGCCAGTGCTGGAGGTGAGTGGGGGCTGAGGGACCTGGGTGACCATCCCCAGGGGCTGGGAAGGGGCTGGGACACACGTGGTCTTCTCCTAGCATGGGACAGAGAGGAGAGAAGCAATGCTGGAGCACCCCCAGTGCTGGGGCAGCTCTGGAGTCC
>NW_008619256.1:435-1283 GCF_000691845.1 Merops nubicus | reverse complement strand
CCGAGGTGTAGGTGTCCTCTGCAAGGAGAAGGGTGGTTGTGAGGAGGGGCTGGGGCCTCCTGTCTTCTCCAAAGCCGAGCAAAGCCCTGGGTGCTTGACACCATGGAGAAATCTCAGCCTCCACCAACACCTCCCACCTCGTTCCTTCCTAAGATGGAGTTATTGGGGGGCTGGTGGTGCTGCTGCTGGGCAAACCCAGCTGGGAGCAGCTCCTTCCTCCCACGTGCCGCAAGCGTGGGCTCCCACGGGAGAAGGAGGGAGGAGAAGGAGCCTGGCACAGCCACCCTTATCTAAATGCCACGACCCAGCGAGATAAAGGGAGCTGGGGGCTCGACACCGGGGCTGTTTCCCAATAAATCAGGCAAAAGGAGCACCCCTTTCTTTTGGAAAGAGGGCAGGCTGAGCCTTCTCCTGGGAGAAAGATGCCTTCTCCCGGCTGGGTCCTCAGGGATGAGTTTTGGAAAGGTTTTGACGTGGGAAGATGAAACCACATTCCCAAAAAAGATTGGAGGAGGAAAGGCTTTATCCTTCTTTCTTAAGAGTCGCTGAGTTATTAGGGGCTGGAGTTGGTTCCTGGCCAAGGTCCATATCTCCCTAACGTCCCTGATAAATCAGTCACGGTCCTTCCCCGCGCCCTGGAGGCAGGCCCAGGAAAATAGTTATTAATTACTCAAACGACTGGGAAAAAAACAAAAGTGCTCCAAACTGCTTGCTACAAAGCACAGCCCCGGGGGCCACCCGCTCTGCAGCCCCCGCTCGCTCCCCCAGCCCTCTCCCTGCCCCACACCCTCGGGGGCGAGCAGGGGGCACGAGGTGCTCCCCAGGACCCCCAACGACTCGTGTCTGGC
>NW_008619256.1:0-330 GCF_000691845.1 Merops nubicus | reverse complement strand
GGAGCTGACGTTCCCCCGTGGGACGTGCCCGCGGGGAGGGCGCTGGTTTCACCTCCGTTTTCACAGGCGGGTTGGGGTCAGATCCAGCCCTTCCGTTGTTTTTCATGTCATTTTGAGTGGTTGGTGGTTTGTTGTTTTTTTATTTTCCCCTCAAATGCCATATTCGTGGGAAAAGCGGGAGGGGGGAAGGATGCTCCGTGGGAGCTCACGGGGGGACAACGGGGGGGAAACAGCCGCGGGGAAAGCGTCTTACCCAAGTTGGGATCATATTCGCTGATGAACCTCTTGGTTAGAAACTTCACGGTCAGGGCTGCGGGAGGTGAAAGAGGC
>NW_008619255.1:0-664 GCF_000691845.1 Merops nubicus | reverse complement strand
GATTTCCGTCCCTTGGTTCGTGACAGCGTGATAATAATAATAAAAAAGCATTGTGATGCCAAGAGATTATTTCTTTTTCTTAAACAGATACAAACAAACACATCATTGGGGAAATTATTGATACATCATTGTGTTTAATTTAAGTGCTTCAGAAATTAAGAACATAAAATAGAAAACTTTTTTTTTTTAATAACACAATATTACAACAATGTTATTGGTGTTTTTTTATTGCAAATAAAAAGGATCTGTCAAGCTAAGACATACAGTGAGAGATTTCACCAGTGCTTTTCAGGTTTACATATTCCACTCTATATTCGGTGTCATGGTGAAGAATATATATATTTTTTTTTTTTAATACAAATAGAATTTACCCTGAAATGTCTTGTTCTTCTTCTCTCTTGTCCCACCACATGAACTGCTGTGATGAGCAGTTGTCTACTCTGTAATGACCTTTTGGGTGTTAGAAGACAGTGATTAGATTCCCCTGATTTTTCTCTTCTCTAGACTGAATAAACAACATTTTTTCAACCTTTCTTCACATATCAAATTCTCCAACTTCCATTTGTCCTGGTGGCCCTCCACTGGATGTGTTCTAATTTTCCAGTTTTCCTTAAACTGGAGGGAACCAGCATTGATTACTGTCCCGATCCAATGTCGGGGGAGG
>NW_008619254.1:0-11124 GCF_000691845.1 Merops nubicus | reverse complement strand
TGTCTCTCCCTTACCCTCTCCTACCCCTCCTTCCCTTTCACGTAACAAGGTGACTTTTCATTTTTATAGTTTTATAGAAAATAAGTTGCCTCTCAGTGCACATGGTGGCCCAGGTGTGCAACTTGCCCCACACTAGCCGAGCTGTGAGGGTGAGCAGCAAGGAACAAAACTCCCACCTCAGGAGCAGGTAGCTCAGCACCTCCACTCGCACAGGGGAGGAGATCACTGCCTCCCTGTCTCACCCATCTCTGCATTCTCAGTGTGTGTTGTACCAAAACACATGGCTTAAATGTTTCAGCCTGTTTCCAGTCCTTTCCAACAACATACCAATCCAAAATATTTTCTCTTCCCAAGTAAGTGGTTTTCTGTCTGCGTAACAGCCACCTTCACTACCCACCTACAGGGAGTATAGATGAAAAATTATTCCTAAAAGTCTTTTAAAACATTCATAAATGAATCATTCAAACTGATAATGTTACAGGGAAGCCTAGCATACACATCTGTCTGGAAAATTCACAGGTACCTGAGAACAAAAAATCATAATATTTGGTTCTGAAATTAATAATATTTGCTTCTTCTGCTACTCATTCTATGGAAATATGTTCTGTTATATTTTTGCCAATTCCTGGATGAGAGACTGTTGTGGTTTGAGGCTTGGAATGGGGTCGTGACCTTCCAGCAACTGGGAGGACCCCGGGTGGGGGTGAAACCATTGTATTCCCTCCCCTTCCCACACACACTCTGTTAAGAGGCCGGGACTGGTTTCTTATTTCCCTCCTGCCTTGGAGCTCAGAGAGGAAAGTTCTCCTTTCACTCCGTGGGACCCTGGAACCATTTCTGAGGGTTTTGTATATTTTATTTTTTGTATTATTCCCCTAATCTTTGTATATATTGTTTTCCTTACCTCCTTTTTTCGTTTTCTGTTCCTTGTTGAACAATATACTTCATTTTTTTTTCAAAAGTGTCTCTCTCTCTCTCGGGGGGGGGGAAAGGCGCGTACATAGTTCTGTTCCGTGTGGGTCCTGCCCTGAACCCCTTTTTACACGGAACAAGGACAGAGACATAACAACAATTTAATTTTCTCTGAGTCAGGTTTTATGTTTTAAAAGCTCTGTAAACATGAGTTTTCCAAAGCACAGCCATTGTTCCTGTAGGCATTAACATTGCAAATCAAGTAATAAGGCTTCAAACACCAATCAAAAAATTTAGAATTGCAAGTTGGTATCAAATGACCAGAAGCCCAAATCACTCTTAGCACCAAAAATAAATCCAGGTTTGCATGGGATCTCCATAGAGCTTTATAGCTCCCAGACCATAAATATTCTTCCACTTCAGCTTTCAGATAAGCTGCTGTTTTTGCTGCTTCAACATCTGTGGAAGAACCTTCCCTGGCAGCGGAAGCTAATAAGTTTGCAGAGCTTCTGGTAACAATGATGAGCAAAAATACATAGTTTCCTTAAAATAATAGCTACACATTTTTTTCTCTGCCTCTTGCTTTGACAGTATCTTTTGGACTGCATTTTTAAGAGTTTCTCAAAGTATACCAAAAGATCTGCAAGAATATCACTTGTGACCAGCCGTGCAGCACTGTCCACAGCTGGGGGCAGGAGTTGCCTGGTGCTGCTGTGATGTTTACTGACAACCCAACATGCATCCTGGAGAAAAATGCCGTTATTTTCTTCACAAACAAAAGCAGGGACCCCTAAAGCTATAGACACTCTCTGACATGCCCATTTAAAATAAACTGGTATGACACCAGTTCCCTGTTTTCTGTTGCATGGTTAAAGGTGTGCAGGGATCTACAATTTGATTTCACAACACTGCTCATTACTCATATTTACCAGGTCTCCCACTAAATCATCTAATCTAAAAATAATCCCAAGCCAACTCCATCCTGCAGACGCTGCAGAATTCTCTGCCGGCGTTTAGTCACTGCCAGAACTCATCTCTGAATCCAGCTGTTTCCTCTGTGTCTTTTTGAGATACAGTGACCTGAACTGAATGCGTTATTTCAGGTCGGCATGGAACACTGATTTGTATGACAGCTTTCCAATGCTTCCAGTGGTATTTTATCCTCTTCCCTCTGCATTTTAACGATGCTTGCTCTTCAGAAAGTAGCTACATATTGAGTCTTTGAGCTGTCCCAGTGATGCAAGGGTCTTTTTTTCTGGGTTTCTACAGTTAATTTAGAACCTAGCCAGGAGTATAAATTGTTCAGATTAATTCCTCTGTTCACATTAGTTTTGCATTTGTCAAAATTGCATTTTGCCTGTCATGTTGTTACTCATTCATTCCATCATCTCTTTGTGCCCTTTGAAGATCGTCAGAGGCAACTCTGGTCTTGATTGACCTAAATAATTTTTGTGCAGTTTGCATTTCTAGCCACTCCTCTACTAGACTTCTCTTGCAAATTATGACTCTGTGTGTGTTTCTGTGTATGTAAATTAAGCACCTTCATCCTTTTTTGGAATTTAGATATATCATTCCCTGGACTTTCTCCAATGACATTAATTTCCCTGTCCATTTCTGGGAAAAAGATTTTCCTGACATGGTGTAACATCATATCTACTTTCATGACTTCATCAGATGACTCTCTCCTAATTACCTGTGATCAACTAGTAAATTTTCCTCAGCTGTTTCTGGTTAATAAGCTTTTGGCATACAACTGAAATTCTTATGGTTAGACCACAAGAATCAAAAATCTCTGTGTGATGTACATACATTTTTGGGTCAGCAGCATAATAAAATTAGCACAGTTACACAGAATCACAGAACGTGAGAGGTTGGAGGGGACCTCCAGAGATCATCGAGTCCAACCCCCCTGCCAGAGCAGGACCATCTAGTCTAGGGATCTAGCCTACACGTCTGACCTCTGGCTGGGGTGAATTCAGTCATTCACCAGCTATAATGTAAAATATAGACCATCAAACAATTGTCATTGGACATCTCTTAATGTGTTACTCTCTTTGCATTTAAGGCCTTTGCTCCATATGTCTGAACAAATATGTGCTATTTGCCTTCTAGGGACAGCAGACAGTTGACCATGAATTTTCAATACCATATTTGCTGTCTAGTCATAAGGTGTTTCACTTGTCACAGCCTGAAAGCACTTGCTCCAATACGGTCAGATGTCCTCTGACACTGTCCTTCCCCCAGTAAAACATCACTGAAAACAGTTCTGCAGACAACTGTGCTGTTATAAATTTGTTTGGAGTCCATTGAGTTAGCTTTATGGTGGCTGTTTGGTTGAGTAAGAATTCAGCTCACACACATTTAGGAATACTCCAAAAATGCCCAAAAATGTGTACAGAAATGTTCTAGATTTCCTGGACTCTCCCTGTGAGCCTGACCTGTGCCCAGAGATGTGTACCTATGCACCAAGGCTCTGAGGCTTTAGGTGCTCACCTCATCATGCAGGAATCCGCCCAGTTGCAGGTACTTAGCAAGGTTTGGCCACCCCTGCAACTCACGTGGCTCAAAGGCAAGCACAGCATGATGGCTGAAATGCTGGGGTCTGAACCCCAAGCCCCGAATTAAGGTTGACATATGGGTGATTCCCACAGCCCTTCATAAAGAGGTGGTGAGTTTGCCTTATAGCTTCCCCCCAGGGTGCGGCCAGCCCTGCAGGGAGAGCCATAAGGGAAATGAGCCCCAGGGGTCCCGCATGGAGTTGACAAAGGTCAGGTGTCTGCTTGGGGATAGAAGCTGGGACCACTTGCAGGGAGTCAGGAGTGTCTGTCTGTGGGTTGTACTCCCCAGAGCTTCCTGGTTCAGGGCAGACCTCCTGACTCTCCCTGGAGCTGGGCCCCAGTCCGCTTAAGACCTTTGCAAACGCGGGCGGATCAGGTGAGAGTTGCCATGTGGGCACCTTTTTCTTATGTGTTCAGCTTGCTGGTCTGGCTGTTTCCCATGCCAACTGTGGGCAACCTCGGGTCTCTGTTTGTACCACCTGTTGTGGGCCGAGTTATGCACTTCGTGGGATCTTTGGGGGTGGCGTCAATTATGTACCAGCTGATTGATCTGTTTGTACCCCCAGTGATCATTCATGGAATGTCCTTCTTGTCTACAATACAGTCTGTGTATTGGTTCATCTTCTTGCTGGTGCTATCATTTTTGTTGGGCCTGGTCATTGGCAAAACAATGGGATAACATGGGTTAACAGAGAACATGCAACTGATCATGTTGGGAAACTCCACATGAAGTTCTTGTGTGGGTCAGGAAGCTTCCTGGCAGCACTTGTGCCACCTCACTCTGCTTGCTTAGCACTGAGGATTAGGGGATTATGTAGAAATTGAGTTTCAAATAAGTCCTGTAAGAAGCTGTTGTAAAAGCAATTTAAATTCACATTTTAAGGAAAAGATCAGGAGTACCAGCACTAGTGCCATCCAATTTTTTTTTTTTTTTTTTTTTTTGGAACTTACCCTATTTGTATCTCTGTTCTGCTGTTAAATCATTATCTCAGCATTTCTCTGAACTCTTGGAGATATTTTAATCAAATTTAATTTCCTTCTTTAAAAACTCTGTACCCAAAGTGTGCTTTAATAATACCTGTCCTTAATATGGTATTTTTTTCCCTGGGAAAAAAGAAAATACATTTTCATAACATATCACTCTCTGATATCACAGACCCCTCTCTGATATCACATGCTAAGACACAGCCCCACGTTCCTTTCTCAGTAGCTGCCTATCCTAGTACAGGAGCCCTTACCTGGTTAACTGCCCCCTTTTCCCTCCAGCTGTACAAAGCTATAAAACAATGACATTTCTGGAGAACAAAAACATATTCATAAACAATATATTTATAATAATGATGTTTACCTGGAGTACTAGCCAATTTTGCAGTACACCAACTCTCTGACCCACATTCCAAACTGTCATGGTAAGAAGAATCCATCTATGGGACACTGGATGAAAACCTGCAGTAATTTCTGAGCTGTTTGGACTCAGTCCCCACCCAGAAGAGAGTGGTCAGTGACCACAGACACCCCCACACTCAAGAGCAGAGCACTTTCCTCCAACGACTGATAGCTTAAAAAGCATGATGGCCAACAACAGTTCCCTGGCAGGTGTAATAGAATGCAGCGGGTGGCAGAGGAAACAGGCTGGATTCTGCTCCTGTTAACAACCCACCCACGTCATTATCGCAGTGCACTGAATGAGAGTGTCCCAAACTGCATTATCTCCTGGAATGCGTATTCCTCTGATAAAAGTGATCATGCAGTCAGCTGCCTGGCTGAGCTGAATGTTATTTATCTGCACTTGATCTTTCCCAAGGCCACTGAGAGAAAGATAGATAGAAAAACATTTATTCTCTCTTTTTTGTATCATTTTCATGTAATGTCATCAGATCCCCCAGCTGTCTATCACATTTCAATGAGATTTATGTGAGGTGCTGGAAGAGTAGAATAAAGCTGACAAAAACAGCAAACTTTGCAGAAGTAATTTGTGTTTGCTAGTTCCCAAACCTCACCCATGCTATTATCTTTCACTCAGTAATACTGTTTCTTGACATCTGGATTATGCTGCATTGCCCATTCCATGTTATTCAGGACTGGGTTTATTGATACACCCCCAGCACCCATGTGCACAAATAAAAATACTCAATACACCTGGTTTCACTCAAATCAGTTGGTTTCACTCAAATAGCAGCTGCTCCTTAATCAGTCCAAGGTTACTTGGGATGATGATGTGGTTGAAATTTGTTAATAAAGCATGTGCAAGAGGGTAGTTCAGCAACACAGGGTGAGATCCACCTTTTCATCTCTCAGCTGCTGAGGTGATGGAGGGTTTCCAGGAGAGCACACCAGGCTGGAGCAGACTCTGCAGGTGAATGCCTCCTGGATATGGGAGGACTCCTCATCTTGTTCTTTGTGCTCCTTCCACTCACACCAGCCCTCGGCCCTGTGCTGGAGGCTGGACTCTGGTTCCTTGGCCACCCTGGAAGAGCAGTGTTGCAGCCTCGACCGTGGGTCCCCCAGGACAGCACCCCCCAGGCCCTGGCATGCCCACAGCAAGGCTACAGCCTTGTACACAGGGCAAGCTCACGTCAGAAACAGCCTCTCCCTGAGCAAACTCGTTGGAGCAGGATGTGTTCAAGGGTGCTCTTTCAGGACCAAGATTTTTCAGGCCCAGTTGCTGTTGCTGTTAAACTTGTTACAGGAGAACTGGAACAGGCTGCTCACAGACCAGTTCATGCCTCTCTGCATAAATGGGGTCAGAACTGCTGCCAGACTAGGAAAGCAGTCCTGCTAACAGCTAAAATTATTCCTCGTGAAACAGGGGAAACCATCAGCCTCTGAACAGGGTGCAGGACAGGAGCACTGCACACAGGGGATCTCCCAGTCTGTTTGCAGCTTTAAGCCAAATGTTTTTTTATCATCCTATAACACATTCAGCAGTGGTGGCTAAAGGCTCGCCTCTGGGCATGTGGAACCCTCGAAGTATTGCTCTATTTCAAATGAGGTACCTGACTGTCTCAGGGTACCAAGCTGGCTGTGAATGTTGAGACTTTCTGCCTCATTACAATGTTCACAATAAGGCACTGCAAACAAGCAAGCATTCTATGCTCATCCTCAGCATAGGAAGGGAAAAACTTTTGTGACATGAAAGGAAGGATTATCAGAACATAGTGAATAGCATTGCCTTCTGCGTTCTGCAGGTTGAGGGTGGCCTGTTAAAGCTGAATGTTTGGCTGTCTTTTTGAAAGAGTGATTGGCAGCTCCAGTCCTTTAACTGTGAGCAATCAGCCTCATTTATGCAGATTTTGTTGTTGCTGTGTTCTGTGAAGTGGGCGTTACCATTTATGTTAAAAATATCTACCTCAATATAACTCAACACAGCTGTTTTCCTTATTTCGGTCCCATCCTGCTTTTTCAATGAAATAATGTAATTGTCTACTTTTCCTTGGAAAGTGAAGAGAACAACGAGAAATATATCCAGTAAAGGCTCTAGAAGCTACCTATACACATCCAGAATTATGAAATGTTAGCCACACCACCGGTACTGGTATGCGAGCTTCATACCTCAGACTAGCTAATTGGTTTGCTAACTAATTTTTCTTCAGGGTAGAAAAGAAAAATCATCATAGCATTTACTGGTATCAAAGCAACTGATTAAAAAATATTTTCCATATTAAAGTTGACATTTAATTAGCTTAGCTCTGGTGAGCCTACACTGCCTGAAAAAGAAATCCCTCAAAAGGCTGGCTAAAGCCTCTTTATTAATCCTTTTCTGTTATTACATAATATACATCTGCAACTGTCCTATATTACTTGAGTAGCGATTATATTATGTTAAAATGAGACTTACTGAGATGGCAGCAAAACTGTCATGTGCAAATATAACTATTCCAATAAGTTAAATAATAAATTCAGCTTTTTAAAAAATACCCAGACTTCCCCATATTTTACTAAAACATGAAGTTGCAATGCCAGCTATGAAGGCTGTAACTTTGTGCGAATCCTCTGGAGTAAATTACCAAACAGAGACCCGAAGTACCCATCAGAAGCGGAGCAGAAGGTGGAGTTGTTTGCCCATAGCACAGAATCCACCCACAGGCTTGCTGGCACAAGGGTGCCAGGACAGGGGAAGAGTTCCCAGGGAGAGCTGGTTACCCACACCATCTGCTCTGCTGGTGACTTGTCCAGGGGGGGCTGCACCCCCAGTGTCCTCAGGAAGGTGCTGCAGCTCAAGAGCTGCCTGGGCAGAGCAACAGGGAAGGCGTGGGCTGTTATCTGAAGTATGAGCCGTAACTGCTTCAGACATTTTGTAGTGATTTCAGTAAAAACCACAGGCGCTGAATAAAATCAATAGGGGTGAAATTTATTGTTCGTTTCAAACACCTCTGAGGAACAGTACCTTTGACACTTTGAGGTGCTTTGTGGATTCTAGCTCATTTCCACACACAGCTCCAAGTCCCTCTTATCAGCTGAAAGGGACAGACACACGTACTGCCATCTTTGCATGAAGGACTCAATATAACCTTTAATTACTCTAGTAACAGATTTACATTTCTCAAGTAACAAGCAACAGGACAAGAAGAAATGACCACCCAGGTCAGGAAGGACGCTTCGCCCCACTTGTCATGAGAGCTTTCCTGCTCCTGCTGACATGGAGGAGTTCCTTTTCCCACAGCTCAGTTTTTAAGGGGCATCTTTGTACATTTACTTCAACAATCTGGCAATTTTATACACCACAGAACCTACCAGGAGATGACTGCAGTTGTTTTACAGTTAACTTCACTCCTCCATATAATTTTTAAAAACATTGTTTCACATCACTTTTGTGGAAAAAAAAAAAAAAAAAACACAAACAACCACACAATTACAGCATAGCTGATAGTCCCCTGCAACCAAAGAGTTGGGGGAAGAAAAGGTAAAAAAGTTACCAAAATACAGATTTATTTTTGCACCAAGACAAGAGGGAATTTTTGTTCCTTTGCAGGGGGACAGTAGCTCTGTGATCAGAACAAGGCTCTAAGGCTAAAATTCAGAACATTAAGGCAGTCTGGAAAAGCATAAACTATCCAGAGAGAAAAAAAAAAAGTCTATGAACAAGCAGAAACTGTTCTTCACACATTTTGGTAACAGCTGAAAAGAGTTTCAGTAACATTTCTTTGGTTATTGTCAGTTCTCCCTGCTCAGTGTTCCAGACAAATTCTGGGGTTCTTACCCCAGACAAATTTCTACAGACAAAAAGGACCTCTGAAAAAAAACTGTGGCATCTTTTAAGGTAGTTCTTGCATTTTCCCACTAAAAGCAGTGGGCTTATTCTACACAGTCAAGGACAGACTTTTTCCTAATGGGTCACAGAAGTTCACTTGCAATTTCTCATCTGCAGTTCTTTTGCTTCTGACTATATGTCAATCATCCTGAACATTGGGATGGACGTGGGAAACCATTATCATCAGCTAAAAATGCATCCTGAGGAGGTTCTCAGGCTGTGTTTATAGAGCTTTATCTCTATACATGTCTTGTCTCTAGAGAGGCAGAAGGCTGTTGGTATTGCATCATACAGTAAATTTTAAGTTTTTTTCATCCAAAACAGTTAAAAAGTTTCTGAAACAATAAAGAAGGAAAGGTTTATGCCTTTCTCACAGTGTGTATTTTCCTAATTTATTTCACAATTTGAAATCTTTAAAGCTGTTTGCCAGACCCACCGAATTCTCTTTCCACCATTAAATTTAACAGTCTGCTCAGTAGTTTCCATATATCAATATTGCCAACATCTCTGGGGTAGAGAATGCTAAGGAATTAATAGCATATGAAAGTTTGTCACTTGTGATGCTGCAGATGTTAAGCTATGCCACTGAAATTGCTTTTAAACAGTTTGAGATTAATGTAATTTGTCGTAAATGTCCTGCTTTTTAAATTTTAAGTAAAATGTGTTTTCCAGGCATGAAAAGAAAGAAGGCTGGGAACAAAGCCTGTTTGACCAGGCTATTGCTAACTAGATTATGCAGTGGGTTTGCCTTTGTCTTTCCTTTGCTGTTAAAATACCTCTGACTGCACAAGTTTTCTGTGGATGGTTCTTAATCCAAAAATACGCACGCATATGTTGTACACAATACATATTTTATATATATGCAAGGAAAATATAAACCAGAATATTACATAAATATACAATATATAACTGTAATGTTTATTATATATGCATGAAAATATATATCATGAACATTTTTATTTTTGTATATCATGAAGAAAAAAAAAACAGGAAACCTCCTCATGTTCTCTTCTGTTCCTCTCTCTCAGTATCTGTCTCAATATCTATTTCTTCCTCTTCCTTTCTGATTTAAAATTTTGCATAGTGTATAAAAAATTAGAAATATAGAAGGGGGCATGAAGAGGATTCCTGATTTTTTTTTTTCTTAATAGGACATAAATACATTATACATTATAGACTAGAAGGTATATGAAAACCTCACACTTACTGAACATTTTGCTTTGTCGATACATATATGAAAGCATCACAAACTACTAAAGACAAATTGGTGCTAAATTTCTGCAGTGTAACAATGAACATAAAATAAGACCTTGCTCATTGGAGCGGAATAAAAATATAGTGTGAGCATAGTGGCTGTGACAATTTTAAAAACTGAGGCTATAGAAATTTCATCAAAGAGTTTTCTACAATTTGGTTTTTGCTATTATTTTTCCAAGGAACAAATACCCAGCTTGGTTTACTCAGTTACTTTTACAAAGATTTTGTGGCTTCCTATTTTTTGAGGCCTGAACTTACTTTTTATTAAGTAAATACTGAGTTAATTTATCTTATGTAAGGACATGAGGACAATGGCTGACTGTAATTTTACTTGGCTGAAACAACAATCTGACCAACCCAATTAATTCCCTACATTCCAGGAATCAGCTTCTATTACACAGTGTGGTAAGACACTTGTTAGTGTTGACCACATGAGTTATTGGACAGGCCAGGATTTTGACTCTGCTGGTAGGACACTTCCCTGTGCTGGTGCTCTGCCCACAGAGCAGTGAGCGCTCAGGATGTGTTTTACCATGGCATGGTGGCAGGTCATCTGCCTTTGTCTACATAATCCAGCCCCTGACTTTGGAGGGACATAACCTATCCATACAAGCGAGTTCAGAAGTGAATCAACATATTTCCTTAGCTGGATCAGATGCATTTTATTTAGTGACTCCACTCATTAGTTCCAGCAGCTGGAACTACTGCAGTTTCATCTGAAAATACCCAGGAAAAAAAAAAAATAAAAATTCAGAAAATCCTGGAAGTCCCTAAAGTTGTAGTTTCAGAGTAATAATAGGGTTTTGATCAGAGGTACACCATTTCCTGCATATTGGTTGTGTGCAGGTTTACAAGCCATCTGCATTAAAATCTTGAAGAAGCAGGGAGCTTTACTAACATCCATGCCAAGATTAAGTGCTGACTAGATCCCCCAACATGTGACCATACTTTCATTTTTCTGGTAAAAAAAGGGAATCTTGAGGATACAGGCATAAAGGGCTGATGGCATTTCTTTCTCCAGCTGCTGTACCTGAGACAGTATTTACAGTGCTCCTCACTCTTCCCATGGATTTCCCAAAATGTTATCTTTACTATGTCAGCTGTTTTCACTGAAAACAGATAAACACATTAACAAACACATGAACA
>NW_008619253.1:0-748 GCF_000691845.1 Merops nubicus | reverse complement strand
AGCAAATATTTGTTTCTCTTCCTTCTCTTCTTCCAGCTTCTGGTCATTCTGCCTCTTTACCTCTTTCAGGTATCTTTACCTCTTTGAATAAAATTGCAAACACTTTTGAGTGACTTTTTTTTGGTGTAGTATCAACACGGGCACACTCCATCCTGTGTCCTTACAGCCTAGAATTTTGTATTCCAGAACTTTTGAGTTCTACAAGCCTCATACTCACTTAAATTCTTATTTTTTACCTCATAATTAGGTTCCAGTCTTCAGCAATGACCCTTTTTGGAGATGTGAGAACTTTAGCAGTCAGTAGGACTGGAAAACAGAGTGGATTGAGAGGAGTTCTCAGTGCATGTGAACACTACCCTCCAGAAAAACAAAGAGAAAAAAGAAATGAGATCTAAGCACAGAGACACATTGGAGCTGTGGCCATCTCATGAGGTGGCTGGTCTGCACCAGAGTGGGTTGAATCTATATTTAAATTTCCCTGAGGATATGGGAATATACATTGATTAAGGAGAGTAAGCTGCATGTTTTGTCTGCAATGAGCAATTTATGCATCTGCAACTAAGAGAGACATAAAAAACTCCATTTCTATTGGTAAGGAAAAGTTCTGTCATCTCAGTGGAACAACATTTACTCTTTGAATTTGGTAAGCAATGGAGTTTCTTAGCCTGTTAAGAAAATGATGTCTTATTTCAGAGTCTTTTTATTAATTAGAATCTTTTCGGAGAAAAATATTTCAGCAGAAGGTACT
>NW_008619252.1:0-720 GCF_000691845.1 Merops nubicus | reverse complement strand
TCCCATGGCATCCCCTCAGTGCCACCACTGCCACACTGGTGTGCATGGTGTGTGCCCTTGGCACAGCCCAGGTGCCACCCAGGCTACCCAATTCCATCCCAATGTATCCCCTCAGTGCCACCCAGTCCAGGTGCCACCCATGCTCCCCAGTGCCACACTGGGCTGTCCCCTCAGTGCCACCCAACCTGGGTACCCCTCGGGCCACCCAATTCCCTCCCAGTGCCTCTCCTCAGTGCCCCCAGTGCCACACTGGTGTGTGCCCTTGGCACAGCCCAGGTGCCACCCAGGCTACCCAATTCCATCCCAATGTATCCCCTCAGTGCCACCCAGTCCAGGTGCCACCCATGCTCCCCAGTGCCACACTGGGCTGTCCCCTCAGTGCCACCCAACCTGGGTACCCCTCAGGCCACCCAGCTCCCTCCCACCACCTCCCCTCGGTGCCCCCAGCCCCACACCGCCGTGCACCCTGGCACACTCCGGGCGCCCTGTGGCTCCTCCCTGATGCCAGGCGGGGGGGGTACCCCCCATTTCCCCCCCTCCCCGTGCCCAGGAGTGCCACGGGGGAGGCCTGGCACGAGATCATGCTGTCCTGCCTGAGCGGCAAGCCCTGCGACCACAACTCGGGCATCAAGGAGGACGAGTGCGGCAACGAGTTCGCCTACTTCTACTTCGTCTCCTTCATCTTCCTCTGCTCCTTCCTGGTGAGCCCCCACCCCAAAA
>NW_008619251.1:0-48662 GCF_000691845.1 Merops nubicus | reverse complement strand
CCAGGTTTCAGTAATAGCCACTATGTCTAGAAATCTAGATAGCTCAGTGTTGAAAGTTTGCTCAGACTTTCTCCTGCTTTATTCTGTTTTGAAAAGAACACAAACCAAAAGATCTTGAACCGGGAACTTTAAAAGGTGCCAGTCACACAACCACAAGATATTGAACTCAGTAAAGAAGTACTTCATTCCTTGCAAACAAGGATGTTGTGCATGCTGTGAATTCACATAATTTCAAGTGACAAAACAGAAAACAAGTCCATTGGAAGTTACTAAATGCAGTGAAGCAAACTCCTAATCTTCAAAACTGTTGCAGGCCAGGAGTGTACTTGGAGATTATCATAATACTTTTTGATTTTACAGCATCTTTTAGGCACCAGCTTCTGTCTGCTGCTGGTTAAAAAACTTGGTCTGACCTACTGTGGTCATTCTTACACTCTACCTCATTTCCGTTTCACTAGGTCTTTCTACAATTATCTTGTTGCCTCCTTACCTGCATCTGGTTCCAAAAATATGTGTGTGCACTCATAAAAAACTGCAGAAACCTTGGGAGTGAGTCAGCTTTAATCTCACCCAGTATTTACCTTCAATTCTCTATTCAATCAAGTTCAAGGCTAAACAGGTGCCTTGATCATAATTTATATCTACCCACCTGTCTCTCATCTCTTCAACAAGAGGACTTTGCTAACAAAAATCACAACAGCTTTTAGAAGGTGGATTTCCATGTCCCAGATACAGATCTTGGAGGTTTACACAGCCCTACTCCATTGAATTAACAGTGAGCTAGGAAAGAAAAAGGAATAATCATATGTGCAGAATACTGGTACAGTGTGCTTTTCAACTGCTTGCTACTTCTGATACTTGCTACAGAACATGTAACAAGACACATAAGAATTAAGTTCTGTCAAGAACTTTATAGATATTATAAACCAGATATTTCAAAACATTTATGTTTTGAACACAGAATTTTCAGGCTTTAGAATGAATTCACCTTTAGATGTGAAAATACATTCTCCTGTATTCTACACATTTCTTTAGCTGCTTCTACATATATAGTACTATTCTGGCTGGCAGACAAAGCAAATAGAGCACTGTTCTTCCATGTTGTTGCTTTCTGCTTCAACTCAGAAAACTTGGGATGAGTAGTTTATGAAAACATGGTCATAATTCCTCAAAAGAAGTGATGTTCTTTAGTCAATACTAGCAAAATCCTGCTATCTGCTCCATCCCTGCTCCATTATCTGCACCAAGGCCATTGTGACTATGAACTAAAACAATAGACTCAACGACAATGTGGTATGGAACTGCACGTTGTTTGTAAGAAAGAAATTTTCTTTCCTTTTTCCCAGAGCTTATCTACAAAACAAACAAACAAAACAAACAAACAAACAAAAAACTCCTCCCTAAAATGTTTATTTCTGTATGCTTTTCAGGTAAGAGCGCCTAATTGGATTACTTAGCAGTGAAGAATCATGCTGGCTTGCCTCACTCTACTGTTAAGATGCTTGGATATATATGGAGGGACAAAATGTTCCTGAATTTTAGTTGAAAGGGAATCAGTATCTTAGGCACAAATCAGTATCTCGGGTACAAATCTTGGGATTTAAATGTCCAAATTTCTCCATATTGCAAAAAGCAAAAGGAGCCATTGTAAGGCTACATTTTCAACCTCTCAAAAATCTGCTCTGTGAAACACTCCATGTTTCATTCAATCATTAAACACAGCAGAATCACTGAGAGGAACTGAGAACACAGGAAGGCCACAAGGATTATTTACCACAGTAGAAAACATCTTGTGGAATCACAAGATTGTTGATCACCAAGACTTGGTAGCTCAATCTGTTTTGTTTATCAAAGAAATAAGAGACAGCTTGATTCCAGTATGCAGTTATCTTGTGGGGAGAAAAGCATAAATGGCCAGACAAATTGGAGTAGGAAGTAGGCCATGTCTATACAACAGAAAGGGTACAGCTAATTACCAAGGACAATGGTATATTCTCCATCAGTGAAGAATTTCCAGTCAACAGATTCTTTACACACTCTGCTCAGAGAAGTTATCTGGTCCAACACAGCAGCAAGCCAATGAAGCTGAATGGCCTGATCCAGCCAGAGACACAGGATCATCATTTGGCCTTAAACACCACGACCAGGCCCTGCTAGTCCCTGAAACCAGGGTGAGCCTGTCCCTACAAACACAGGGCCTCCAGTGTTATCTCCAGCAGATAAAAGCACCTCTGTCATGGGATGGATTAACTGTTTAAATTAATGATTAAATTTCAAACTAATTTGAAAGCATTCTTGGAGAAGTTTAAAAAACTTATCTGCTGTTTGAGCTTTATGTAAGGAAGAACACATCCTGAACTAGCTGTGGGGAGTGAGATTTTGCAATCACCTTTTAAATGCAGGCTGTTTTTAGCACTAGCATTTAGCATTGCCTGATGGTACTGCTGGGATGAACCCCTGCTCTAAGGACATGAGGGCAACTGGTGTGCTTAGGCACAGGCACAGGCAGGGGAAAAAGCAGCTCTGAAACCTGTGAGGTGACTCTGTAGAGATAATCTGAGTGGACCTGTCTCTGACTGCCCTTTGCTCTACACTCTTCTGTGGTCACAAAGACAGGACCTGTGGCAGGGACTCTCACCTAGACCTCCAGGTGGCTCTGACCGCTTCAGAAAGTGCTTGCTGGGCTGGCACTGCTGTTGATGCCTTTTGCCAGCTCTGCATTTTGCTTGATGAGAAACAGTGCAAGGAGAAACAATATGCCTTCTGTAATTTTCAATAAAAAGAGAAGTTATTTGACTGTGAACTTTTAACCTCCATAGGACAAACTTCTGCCCAAATCACTGTCCTGGAAAATACCGAGAGTCAGGCAGTAGGGCAGGAGATCCCCTGGCAAGGTCCTTCTTCATGATTTCACTGAGAGGAAGCTAGCTGCCCACACAAGAGCAGCCACTCCTTAACTCTTACAAACTCTGTCTATTCACTTAGTGTTTCTGGGTGAAAAATCTGCCCTGTTGAAATCGCATGCCAACTTCTATTGACTTAAATGACTTAATGGAGACTGTGAGAGGGCAGATAAGCCATGTAGACATTAAGGTCTGTGTCTGTATCTGTACCATAAATACTGGTGAAACCAACAGCAGAGAGGATACCAGGAACCCGTGGAGTGATTTCCAGGAAAGACTACACAAGCACCAAAGTGCTTTTGCAAGATGACTCCTATTTCTCTCCCACTCATCACTCCTCTTTTTATTCCTCCTAAGGGACTACAAGAGAAGAAAAAAAAAGCACAGGAATTGCTAAGCCCCTTCTCCAAGTACGCCTAGCCCAAGACCACTCAGACAAGGCATAAAAAGGCAAGACATACTTTACTGAGTCTTACTAGCGATCCAGCTACCCCAGTACGTCTCCAGGAGCGAGACACTATTTCCAGAGAGCATACAAACCTAGCCACTCTCTGCAGTATATTCCCTAAGGGTCGCACAACGTCAACGGCCATTGGATCAGGGATGTTATACAGTATATTTCTACCTATTCCCTTTAGTGTTTTTTCATGGACCTTTCAACCATTATTTTTTCCATTCCCCTTTTTGAGCCAGTACTGTCAGCCTCCACAGCCCTCTGCAGCAGCTTCCCATAGTTCACCATTCCATGTGTAAAGAACTACTTTCTACTATTTTCTCTCCTTAGTTTGCATGCCTTGCATTTCTGGCATCGCACGATTTATCAAACAGCAGTTCTACATCTGCTGTTTGCCGTCAACTGCCTTCACAATTTGGAAAACATCACTCACATCCCCTCCTCCTTCAGAATTCTCTCTCCAAACTGGAAAGTCCCAAGCATTTTCATTTTTCCTGTTTTCCAGTCCTCCTTGTCTGTATCTTTTCTAACTATCCTTCTTGCAAAAGATACCAGAACTATCTGGTAGGCAAAATGTGTGCACTGAAATTTTGCACGGTGGAAAAATCATGCTCTCTGGTTTGTTCATAAGATAGCAATGAGACAGGCCTGACATTCTGAGTAAATCTGCCTGGCACCACCTCCAAAAAATTTATGTCATGGGCCTGTCAAAGCTCTCCTCCTCCTCTGTCTTCAGTCTTTTCTTCACCCTCCTACTGCACGCTTACATTCCTCCAAGCCAAGTCCATACTGCTCTCCCATTTTTCTGCTACACTCCCACTCTCCAAGCCCCCCTTTATAACTGCAGGTAAGCTCAGGACCCTGCATGCACTGATGTACTGTGCAGAGCACCCTGCTGAGTGTGCTATGAAAAAGAGCCAGGAGATCGACAGCAGCGCCTCATCCCGCTGCAAGCTTCCAGGGGACCTCTGTGTTTGTATTTCTGCTGGGGCAGTTGTTACTCTTTCTATAATGTAAAGAAACTCATTTCATGTCTCTCTGCTTGACCTTATGCTTGACCTTGTGTGTGCAATTTCAGGAGAGCCCAGCCCACTGTCCTGTGCCTAATACAGTGGATCAGGGCTGCTGAGTCTCGATGCACTTTGACACCTCAGGCACAGTGCCTGCACCTCCCACAGCCTTGCCTTCAGCGCTGAACATCACCAACCAGATGAGTCAAAGCAGCACTGCTAGCCAGGAGAAAGGATGGAAGGGGAAACACCAGCAAGCTCCACCTCTCCTTCCCCTTTGTCTTTGCCTATGCACAGAAAGCCTCCTATTTTCACAGCCATTCTGCCACCGCTGGCGACAGCATGCAGTGAAAAAAGGCGCTAACCACGGTGAAGCATGTAGGCACCAGCTGTCTGTCAAAAGGAAACTTGCCAGGCAAGTGGTTTAATTTTCCACAATGAGCAGCTTTGGAAGGGCACTTCTTCAGGAAGCAACTCAACCACCATTGCTGAGGCTGCATAGGTTCTGCCTCTTCCCCTTGCCTATGCCTTTGTCACTTGCTTGGGCCTTTACATCTAGGGCTTCCTGTGACACTTGAATCTGCTCTTGCTACGTATTATAGTTTTCACTGGTTCCTTCCACAGGAACATGTACTCTGACATAATCTTAAGCAAGATTCACCAGGGGAATCTAGTCAAAGAAACCTACTGGTAGCTTTATTTCACAGTGGAAATCTGTAAAGCATATTTATTGGCAGCTCATATTCTAAATGAAGCGTCTGGTTTGGCTCATCATGAATAACAGAATTCTAACATGGATTTGAGAATGATTAAACCCTACAAAAATACCTCAGCTGTCCTAAAACTAACTAGACTCTAATCTGAGACACTTTCTGAATAATATGTAAAATAAAATGTTTCACAAATGAGTCTTGAGTTCTTAATTTAAAGTAGTTAGAAATGCATAGCCCAATGATTGTGTAGCTTCATTGAAGATACAAAGTTTATGGCAATATGAATGAAAAGAGAACATTTTTGAAACATTACCACAAGCAGAAAAATTATATTAAAAACATTCACTCAGTAGGGTAATACAAAATAAAGTATTATCATCAGATCAGCTTAAGTATTGCTGATTTACACCTCTGAATTAACAACATTTCTCTGTACAGCTGCAGTAAGACTGCAATTTTACAAACTGATACTCAGTTGAACATATTTATAACACAAAATATACACTATGTACAAACCTAGTTCTCCAAGGAACTCTTTGTTCAGAATGCTTCAACACAGAAGTGATTTACCAGTTTCTAGGACAGGATGCTAACTTCTCCTTGAATTTAAACACTGAAATACTTATTGAATCATAAAAAAAAATAATCAATTCGCTATCATATGGCAGTGTTCTTAAGTCACTTGTATGTTACCATATGTTATAGAAGAGTAGAACCAGTCACAATAATAAATAAAATTGCTTATTATGAACTTAGACTTATATTCATGTGATCACACTTTCAGCCTGAGTGCTTTTACAAGACTGTAGGATCCATTTATCTTTGCTTTTCTTGACACGTAGATCAAGACTGCAACTACAGGTACTGCTATTGCTGTTACACCAGAGAATGCAATGATCAGGGGTATCATTTGATCTGGTTTTTCCAATCTTCCTGAAAATGGAGACAAAAGGAGAAAAAAGTTGTGTAAAATCTGACTGAAACAGATGCACGTATATTACTGTAAAAGCAGTGTTACTAGCGACCTTCACTTGGAACACTATTTCTGTTTTCATGCACAAAGCACATTTCAAATAGTTTTACTTATGCTTTTTTTCTTTATTAACTCCACAATACATACTTTAATACACACTACCTTGGTCTTGAATTTGTTATGCAAGTTAAATCCTCCTGATACCTCCTACAATGTAGAATACCATGGAGTTGATGAAGAATACAAAAAGAGTATCTTGTATTTTACCCAGGAAATATCTGGGGACATTTTTCGCTCCTGGAAGCAACACTTTAGGAAAAGACCATGTTTAAAAAGCTCAATCTTTAGATCTTTTTGTGAAACAGAACTGTCTCTGGATTAGCCTCACTGTTCATGCACAGGGACAGAAATGTGGCCAGGATCCACCTTTCTCTGGCCCTTTCCTTAAAACTACTGCACAAACTCAGGTAAAAAAGACAATACCATCCACACAGAGAGGAGGTTAAATACATGTTACTCTCACCAGCTGCTCTATTATTTGGGTCGATTTTGTTTATTGGGTTTTTTGGTGTTTTGTTTTGGTTGTTTTTTTTTTTTTTACATTCACTGCAGTATTGTTGTGCAAGGATCAGCCATGAACTAACTGTGCTCACCTTGACACAAAATTAATTAGAAAGTACAAACAAAATAAGTTTAAGGCAATAGATCTACCTACCTACAACAGCTATCTCAATCACTTTGATGTTGTTTCCAACCTCATTGAAAACATCAAGCACATATTTGCCTGCATCTTTTTTGGTGACATTGTAGAGTATAAAGGTTCCATTCACTGATGGCAGAATAATTTCTTTCTCCTGATGGACTTTTTTCAGGACCATCTGTGATGGTGGGTTACTGTATGTGCTACATGTAATTGTGACATTTTCTCCTTCTTTAACATTTTCTGATGGATATACTAACACAGTAACATTTTGGGGAGGAACTGAAAAGACAAGAAATGCAAGGTAGGATTTAGCAACAAGCATAAGCAAAAAAAATCGTGAGTTATCAGCAGCTTGTGCACACAAAGTACTAACCCTGTTAGTGGACTCACTGAAATACTCAAGCACATAGCTTTAGCCACTGTTGTCACTAGCTATCCTTTGCACACTGCAGTCAACAGCAGCTGACAGAAAGAACATTTCATCAGTTGATGGAGTATGTTGCATATCTTTTACATGATATGGAGACTTTTCTTAGTTTCTTATTTTAAATTCATTCTTTATTCTTTTGAGTTCATGAAAGGACACAGACCAACAGACCCAGAGGTTGATGTCCTCTTTCAAGAGAAGCGAAACAGAAAAGGCAAAGGAAGGCATCCTAGAACAGTATATTTTTCTCTAGGTTCCACAATTTTACATCCTGTTTTTAAAGGTGGAAGTAGAACTATGGAAAATTTTGAAGCAGAAATTATTTTGTGCATCTGCACAAAAGACAGAAGTTTTCATTAACACTAAGATCCTACCATTTAAGAACCTGTGTAAATAATCTCTTTTTTTTTTAAAGACAACTCATTCTTAATGAAATAGAAGCAAAGATGTCATTCTGTTTTTCTAAAACAAATCCCAGTATCAGCTCTGTACAGTAGTTATTTTAATTAACCTTTCAAGTATCAAGTCCTAAGCCCATTTTATTAGTTATATGCATTCATATACTCATGCATCCTTCAGCTGAGCCCTGTCTATGGTATATTTCCCATCTACTGTTTCAAGGGTTGTGTTGTGATCCCATCACTTATTTTCTTTCACAGAGTACTGTGAACAGATGTAACATCTGCCGCTGTGCAGGAGGTGATAACACTTTCTCCTGGTATCTTTGCACTTGAAGGGAAAATGGAAAGTATATTGTTTGATGCAGCTACAAAAATATTAAAAAATAGGGAAGAGAGATGGATTAGTGGCAGAAGTGATCATTATGCAATACACTGTGGCCATGCAATAAGCAGAAGCATTGAGGCTAAAGCAGAGAAGTCCTCTTGCTACTGAAAATGGAACTTTGCTATGACTGCAGGTAGGCTGAGAGATCTGCATCAGGTCTAACTCAAATGCAGATTGTGAGAATAGAATGCAGAGTCATAACTTAAAGGAGAGTCAAGGGGCTGAATACAGCTCCTCCACAGAGAAGCTGCAGCATGAACTTTCTCTCTGAACCTTTTGTATGCAGGTATCTGGATCCTCCACTGAGATGTATTTGGAAGAAAACGGAGGCACTGCATAGGTTCTTTGCCTCATGCAAACATTTGCCAATTAGATGGAATGATGGAAGCTCAACTGACATAAGATTTTTGCATAAGGTATCTGTACTAAGGCAGATTTCACCCTTCATTTTTTAAAGGTTCCTAACTGACTTAATGACATTAGGGCCACCTTTCAACTCCATTGACAAAGACAGAATTCCCTCGTCTTTTCCAAAACTAGATCCGGACCTAAAATACAAAAAAACCCAAAAAAAAACCCCTTGTGTTTTATCTAGCTCTACTAACCTTGAAGAAGTAGTTCCACAGCTTTTTCTTCTTTGCCAAATTGGTTATAAGCTTCACATTCATAAAGTCCTAGATCTTGACTTCTTATGTTCTGTATAGTTAAAGTGGCACCTTCAAGGATTCTCTCAGACTCCCTGGTGGCTTTCCTTTTCTTCCAAGAGATCACTGGTATGGGATTACCAGAACTAGTGCATGTCATTGTCACAGTTTGTCCTTCTTTAACAGCAGTAGCAGGGATTACAGAGATCAGTGTATTCTTCGGTCCATCTGAAAGGAAGAATCACATAGTTAATTGTTATTGGATTTTTTAAAGATGGATCCAACACGTCCTACTGGATGTCAGGCTGTTTGCTTCCCAAAGTTAATTTCTTTTTCATGCTCAGGATAAAGTATCAGCTCTTCCATACAAACTGTCTATAGCCTAAACATACAAACCAAGCACTTCTACCCAAGAATCCTAAGAAGGCAGACCAGTTTCGTGCTCATTCAGACCCTGACTCTCATTACATTAAAGATTTCATGTCTTTGTTTTGCTCCCCAGTACTGCTCCTTTCTTTGGGGAAGAGCAGAGGACTATGCAGATTTTTTTTTTGCACTCACAACGTTTTGTTTAGTTTCATGATTATATTTGCCACTGAAGCAAGTGGAGTATTAACTAATTATTTTTAAATGATTTGGGAAAATATTACACATACTTACACTCCACATTAAGTGTTATTTCACTTTTATTTTTCCCAAACTTATTTTCTGCTACACATTCATAGTCTCCTCCATTTAGGAATGTCACAGATGGAAGGAGAATTCTTCCCTCACTGTAAGGCCCCATGTCTGCACTGTTAGATTTTCTCCTTAAAGTAATCTTGGGAGGAGGGTTACTCTCAGCAGAACATTTTATGGAGACATTTTCTCCTTCTTGAACTGTTGTAGAAGGCTCAATGGAGAGTTCTGCAATGTTCGGAGCACCTGCATGACAAAAGAAAAGGCTAAATATGGTTATACTGATACTATAGGAGGCTATAAAAGTTTATACTAATGCAGAAGTATGAAAGACACAGAGGGCTTTAAGCAAGCAGGAATTGCTCGCCCAAAGAGCTGTTAATTTTGATTTTGGTCCCAGACTCAATCTAAGAATATCTGCTTTAATGAAAATGAGTAATGATGAGTAATAATAACCACAACAAGAACATCTCAGATAGTTTTGCTACTAAATAACTAGTAAATTTACTACTACTGACTAACACTACTTGTTCAAAGAAGGAGACTGTGATGTCCCTGTGAAATTGCTATATACATTAGCATTTCAAGGAAAAAACAGTGTCCTCAACACCACCACTTTCTCAGATTCTTTTATCACTTTGAGTGTTGCATTGCAGGAAACGTATAGATGTATGCATGTGCAACAGTAGTACAGAGAGAAGTAGATGAAAATTAAGCACAGAAATGAAAAGCACAGCCCATGGAGAGCAGCAATAAATTGCAAGCTCAATACTGAATCATAACAAAGAAGGCCCTATAATTTCCTAATTTTCAGTGTTTCAGCACCCTCCAAAATACAGGCAGCTGGGTACTGGATAATCCAAGTTAAATTCAAGCAGATTTGTACCTTGTATAACAATGTCCACAGTTGCTTTCTCTGTTCTATTAGTTACCAGATTAATTGCTTCACAGATGTACCGTCCTGAATCAGTGAAACGGGTATGGGGAATAGAAAAGACACTGTTTTCTGTCAGATGCTCAATGCTTTCATCAGCCAGACGTTTCCGCCAAACTATTTGTGCTGGTGGATTACTCTCAGTCACACAAGTGAGTTTTAGAGGGTCTCCGTTCATTGGCGAGTTGCCTGGAGAAGCAGTTATGACAGTATTTTGTGGACCAACTGGAAGAGAATAAAAGAGAGATAAGGTAAGTAAATTAATGAAGAATGACACACACATCTCTAACATTAGCTTCCCTAGAGGTACAGTTCACATAGTACTAATTAAAAATGAACAATGTGTTCCAGTAACACAATGGAACATTCTTCCCAGGCTTGATAAGACATTTAGCTCGCAGCTTTGAAATCTAAACTAGACAAAATGTGTACACTTTTTTTTTTTTCTTTTCACTCTTACATTTGTCTCCCTATTGTTTAGGACTATAAACTTGGAACTGTTAAGCATACAGTGGTAATTTCACAAACAACTGTTTATCTGCATGCTGACATTTTTCTTCTTGTCTTTACTTTTCAGCTGAGCACCAGTGTCCAAGGTAGGAGAGTGAGAGAGGATTTACTAAAATATTGCTTAACTTCACCAGCAGGTATTTAATGACTCTGACTGTTATTGAATACAATAGAATTCAACCGAATCCAGTAGATTATCTCCAAAATAATAGAGGTAAGAAGCATACGGTATAAATGATTTTTAGCATACGCTTTGTAAATGTATTCCATGAAACAACGTTAAACAGTACTTGGTATGAAAGCCTAGAATAAAAATACTTACAGTTTACATTCAGTTTCTGAGAAGTTACTCTTTCTTTGGGTTCAAAGTCCATATTAGCAATTGGTAACTTGGCTACACAAGTAATCTCTTTCCCAATATCTTCAGGTGTGGGATTAAATGAATATTTCACTGTTTTGGCCTCTGTATTTGTGCTGACATCTTCACTAAAATTTTCCTCATGGACAACACGTTCCTCTTTCTTTAGGAGTACCTCCAGGCGATCAGAAGGATACACATCAGGAATTGTGCAGATGACCGTAACTCGTTCTCCAGACACTAAGGAAGGGCTGATCTCAATGACAGGATCACTGGGGAAGGCTAAAAGAATAAAAGAAATTTCCTTAGTCTAGCAGAGATGATATATCTTGATATGAAGATATACAGGTCTTTTATAAGCAGTCCATACACTAACAGAAGTCATATTTGTACAGTTGCTGAAATATGATTACAAATGACCTAACAAGATCCAGTCATGCACATAGGCAGTGACACAGCTGCCTAAATACAGGCATCTGGAGCAATCCATGCTTTGGTGGCATCCATTTTCTGTGCTGGCATGTTTAGACATTTGAAGCATGCCCCTGCAAAATGCAAAGGCTCTGATTAGGTGCTCTGCACTCACAGGTGTCCCAGTACACACATCTCAGGCACATTGTTTTTTTGGTGGTTTTTTTTTGGTTGTTTGTTTGTTTGTTTGTTTGTTTTTTTCCCCTCTCTACAATTGTTTTGGGGAGCCCATGTTTTGGCTTTCAAGTATAACAAAGGATAAGAATAAATAAGACCAGTACATGCTACCTTCAGTGCAGGAAGCTAAGCAGAAAGGGGCTGAGAAAGAATACTGAACAGACAGATAAGGGAATCTTACAAGCAAATACATGTTGAACTATAGCAGACTCATTATCCTAGCACTATCAGTTAATTACTAACCACAATATCTCAAAACAATTATTGATTTTTTTACAGATGTGTACTACTTAAAGATAATTTTACATTTTTACTTACAGTAAAGTTCAACTTTGACGCTCTTCTCTTTTTTCCCTTCCTTACCACAGGAGACAGTACACAGATAATCATGAGAATTCACAATGCTAACTGGATTCATAGTTAAGGTAGAGTAGGTCCTAGAGTTGTCCACTGTTCCTCCGAGGGGGTTGTCCATCTGGGTTCTCCAGGAAAATCTTGGTGATGCACAGCCAGTAGAATTGCATGTGAGTGTGAGTCTTTCTCCAATCTGTGCAACAATTCTGTTAGCAGGTATAATCTCCATTTCAAAAGCTTTAACTATAATAGAGAGAACATACATAAACTCATTAGCATTCTCAACATTTATTTTCGCACTTATGTTCCACAGTGACACGAGGTCATCACTTTGCAAGTTCACTTTACCACTCTGTGGAGGTTAAACTAATAAAGCTCATACAGTGGTTTACATCTCCAAAATGCTACATAACTGTTGTTATTTTTTTCAAAGATAATACAGATTCAGATGTCTCTCACAGACAGTTCTCCTGTATAAAATGGCATAAACCCAATGCTGTCAGTGAAAATAAATGCGTTGGCACAATGTAAATTTTTTTGTCAGGCAGAGCTGGTTCTGAAAACTTTGCAACATTTGAGGGGAGGGATGGTAAAGCAGATAGCAAGGACAACTGCAGAATCACTTTCAACAGGACATTTAGTACCAAGCTTGACTGATACTGTCAGGGAGACAGGAAGAATTAAAAAAATGAAAATTAAATGCAATGATATACTTACGGTTGTCTCCAAGGCTGCCTTTTAGCAAACTCACTAAGAAAATGATTGTGTCAGTTAATGTAAATGTAAACTAAATGTCAAAAAAAAAGCTTCCTGACATTTTCACAGAACTACTTAATTGACAGTTGTATTCACTGACATGTAAAAGCAACTGGAACAAAGAGAAATAAAGATCAAACAGTAAATTGCAGGTCAGTTTACACTTAACAAAATTAAAAACAAATAAAGCAAATAACACCCCCAAACTTACCAGTCATTAACACATACAGAATTATTAGCACAGCTTGGCTTGTTCTTCCCATCTGTTCTAACATTTGTAATTGCTGTTACTAGGCAAAGAAAGTAAATTCAGAAGCCTTGCTTTCTGTTTTCTGTGAAGCGGCACAATAAGATCCTAGTGCTCTGCAACGGTTTATTAGAATAGCTCCAGTGTGCTCTTTATAAAGGGTCTCCTCGAGGTAGGGTGGGGAATCCCTGGACGGGGAAATCCAGAGCAGGGAGGAAAAGACCCATATCAGGTTGTGCCGGGGGAAGGTGGGGGCGGTGGGGCGGGGGCGAAGGCTCAGCGCCCTCTGCTGCTCTTTTAATAGGGAATGTCAAGCCCAGAAAACAAACATTAATATACGTAATACAGTGGCTACTAGACTTATAAAGAGCAAGTCAAGACCTGGTCCTCCAAGCAACTGATAAAATGAAACGATGTGGGTAATTCCAAGTCATTTGAATGGCACTATATCTCATACAGAAAAGCCATTAAAGTTTGCTTTCAGTGCAAATATTTTTGTAGGGCTGAGTCTTAAGAATATTTCTGTTGCTCAGTTCTGTAAATAATGTTACATAACTCAGTATTTCCTTTGAAAATTGTGCTGTCCGTTTGAGAGGTGATGTTACTCATATTCCTAAGTATTTTTGATCCCTAAAAATGAAGAAATAAGTCAGACAACAGAAGTCTGGAGATGCGAATTTATCAGCTTGAACCAGGCTCATCCTGTTCAGATGAACTGAATTAAAATGTTATTAAAAGAGTAAAATAACATTTTCAGGGTTTAATTTTCAATTGGGAAATGCTATGAGTGTAAATAATAGATAAAGGTTTCCAAATCTCAATTGTTTATTTATTCAACTACTTGAGTAGTTCATATTGCCCAGTTATGAATCACTAAATAAAAGCAGCAAAAAAGTAAAACCAAAACATATATGTTTTTAAAATGTTTCTGGCAATCCATTTTGTTTGTAATAGTTCAGTCATCTGATGTCTATAAAATATTGTCACCATATAGTATATTTTATAAACAGCACAGATTCAAATACCCAGTAGATGAGCAATAACTTGGAAAAAGAACGGCTGAAGGGACAATGCTATAAATGTAATTGCTGAAAAGCTGGCACCACATCAGCATAATACTTTTTGAGTCAAGCAAATTTTACAGTTAATAACCTAATGCTAGCTCCAAAATACCATGTTCAGGTGAGAGTAGTACTAGAGGACATAAGGTTCCCTCTGGCCACAGTATGGCTTCTTCATGAACATTTTTTTCCTGCTTTTTCCTTGACTGCAGCTGCCCCTACACTTGCATCCTTACCAAAGGATGGTTGTGCAGTACAGGCTGCTACAGAAACACACTAGGTAAAATAAGAAGCATGGGCCACTTATCATAATACACCTATCATACTCTTCATCATACAATACAATCATTATACTCTTATCATAAACTCATAAACATAAAAGGGATGTAATGATTGCGGGAAGATAAAATTGTGATCTCAGGCAGAAAGTATGTCTTCCAACAATGATAATTAATAATAAGATAAATATTCAGAGATATGTAAAAACTAAACAAGACAACCCAAGAATTATCCAGGAGATGACAAAACAGGGAAATCCAAAGCACCTAGCAAGGCCTAACCAGAAGTCACTAAAGCTGAAATTCACGGAAACTGCCACAGTGGATTCTCCCATAATATATTATTTTTATTATCACCATAATTATTTTTATTAGAGGAGAAGAAGCTACTTTTCCCAAGTAACTAGCAATAGGATGAGAGGAAATGGGCCAGGGGAAGTTTAGATTGGATATTAGGTTGCCCAGACAGGTGGTGGAGGCCCCATCCCTGGGGACATTCAAGATCAGGCTGAATGAAGCTCTGAGTAGCTTGATCTAGTTGGAGATGTCCCTGCTTATGGGGGGGGGTGGGCCTAGATGCCCTTTGGAGGTCCCTTCCTCCCCGTTTTGGGGGGGGGGGGGTTGGACTAGATGACCTTTGGAGGTCCCTTCCAGCCCAGACATTCTACGATTCTATGATATTAGGAAGAGTTTCTTTACTGACAGAGTAGTGAGGCGTTGGAACAGGCTGCCCAGAGAGGTGGGGGAGTCACCATCCCTGGAGGGGTTCAAAGAGCCTGTGGACATGGTACTTTGGGACATGGTAGTGTTGGGCTGATGGCTGGACTTGATGACCTTAGAGGTCTTTCCCAGCCTTAATGATCCTATGATTCCATGAAGACAGAAAAAATTTTTGTATGTCTTAGGAAATGCAAGTAGAGTAATGTTCTGGAAGTACTGTTATCCAACCCAGAAATCCACAGTACGTAACATCTGCAGAATGTGATTTTACTTCACAGAGAATGGGACTGTTGAAGAAAATTGTGATCTCTTAGTTAAGTTGCAAATAAATACTTTCTACTCAGGCAAAGAGGAGCAAGCAATGAAACTCTTCTGCTTTGACCGCCAAGCTGAATGAGAATAGGCAAGACTTCCCTGTTTCTGGGAAATCAGTTTCTATACACAAAAAGATATAAATACAGGAGGCCATATCCGCATGCTGGAAAAATTGTAATCAAGTCCTTCATCAGATAACATGAAATAGGAAATAACTCTGATCCAGCTCTCAGTTAAACTCAATTAAACTGGACAGCTGCCATTAACTTTACTGGAGTTGGATCCTTACCAGACTATCCTGAGTGATCCGACAAATTTAACTAAGATGGTATAGGCAAGAACAGGGTTAGTCAACATTACTGAAGGAAGAACAGATCTGCCAAGAAATTTTTTAAAATCTTCAGACTTGTTCTTTACCCAATTTCAAATGTGATCCTTCTATGTATTTTAAAATTAACATGTACTTTACTCTTGCTTCTACTACCCCCAGCATCAACCTGCAAATAGGAAAATGGGTATCAAGTTTGCTTAGTTGCAGAACTGCCTGTTCTGTCTAAAAACAAATAGGGATCAGCTGGCAAGTTTTAGCAGTTGACCTCAAGAGTTCAGATAATCTAGCTTTTTATTCAAATGCCACAGAGGAGGACGCTAGGGCTAAAAACAGAGGATGGATCTAGCTTCACAGTGAGGTCAAGTATTACAGGATCAACTGGAAGAAATCCTGAAGATGCAGAGTGTAATCAAGACTGGAATGCAACACATATTACAAAAATATTGCTAAAGGCAAGAGAGATTAAAAGAATTAAGCACTGGGATGCAAATATATGTTTTCTACTTCATCTAGTAATCAAAAGAGACTTTTCTCAGGCTTTGATGGACAAACAAAGACAAAAAAAACTGTGTTTGTCAGAATGGAGTCTGGAAGTAGCTTGGCCAAGCTTGGCACTACTGGCCAAGTCTGGAAATACTGAGCACATAATTTTTGGCCTGGCATCAGAGGACACAAGCATCCTTCAGGAAACTGAAACTTACTTCAGACTTTTCTGGAATATAAGAATAGAAAGTAATTTCAAAACTATGCTAAGCATTTGCTCTAGCTCACACTTCTACAACCCTGCTAAATACCTCTGTGATGAAATTCAATTATTTTCCTTTAGACAAAAGCAATAACAAGTTCTTGATACCTTAATGAGTTATTTAAACAAAAGACATTATCCAACATGTTAGTTATCCAACATTTCTAATGGTCTTCCTGCATTTTTAATGCACTGTACTGTTTCATAGAGGCTATTAGGGGAAAGCTGAAAGGCTAAAATTCACGCAGAATTTGGCTTTTAAAATGTTCACCACTGGTTTTGAGATTTATGGCCAAGGACTTATGGAGAATAGGGCTAATCCTTCTCTTTTGGCAGAGGAGATTGAAAAAAAAAAAAAAAGCTAGACAGAAATTAAACTAATTCAACCTTCTGTTTCCTGTGTCAGCAATAAAATGCTTCATGGCACTTCATCCCACTGCCTGCATCTAGAGCCAGCATTTGGGATTTTTGCTAAAAACATGCAGCGCCGGAATAGTACCTTCTATATAGGGCCCCAACATAGAAACATGCACAACATGTTTATTGCCAAGCATCTTTGGGTGCCATCAGCTTGAGAGGTAAATCCTCCTGCAGAAGGGATGGCATTCAGGTGAGAAGATGCAGCTAAGTCTGATTCAACAATTCTTCAGCCTTAGTTTATAGAGGCATTACAGCAAGTTCATACTTAAGTCCCCCATCAAACCTGCATCCCTTACTATCTCTTGGAAGACCTCCTTGAGATACACTGAACATCTGAACATACTAAAGCCACTTACAGAGCTTCCAATGCTTTACGGAAGCAGCTGGGATGAAGAGTTCTCACCTTATGCAAAAAGTGTCTTGATACCTCCACAGTATGATCATTGTAAGGAATAAAGGCATGAGAAATGCACTGCAACTGAACTCAGAACTATTCTTGAAGGGAAAACATATCTGCACCAACAAAGAAGTAATGCCCTTCAGGCACTACATCTAATGTAACATCTTTAATATGGTTGTTTCTTGATCAAGTAACTGAAAAAAAACATGAACCTGGAGGACATGTTATGGCTACTGTTGAATATATGGCTTGTACAACAGATAATGATCTGCCAGCCTCAAAATTTTCAGTTCTCAGCAACCTCAGTAGCCTGCTATACGGGTTATATACTGTCTTCCCTTTCTCAGTGCTGACTGGCTTTTTGGTTCCCAGAACTTCCCTGACCCTTTGCCTTCCCTAAATCCCTCAACCTTCTTTCTCAAGAAAGAAAGAAAGACCCCAAGAGGGGGACAAGAACATCACTGGCTCCCTATAATTTTCATGTCCAGATGTGAAAGATGAGATCTACATGAAGATCTATTTAAAGGGTTGTATCTGTTTCAGGAATTGTAACTTTGTTCTTAGCTACAAAAAGACCACCAACGCATTACTCTGTAACCCACATCACATCTTACAATTGTACTCCACATCTAACTTGTCATCTATTGAAATAAGGCAAAAAAGAAACAGAAAACTTCAGAAAGTTTTATCATCTTCTTCTTTTCCTTTTCTGGAATTTATGAAATACTGTGTATAAAAATAAATGCATCTACTTCCTTCATTATCCTTCTCAGGCACCAGCTTCCCAGCTCTGATACTTCCTTTGGTTTGGTTTGTCTGAAGACATCCATAATCCGCAAATATGCCAGATAAAATAAAACAGAAGTATGTTAATTTACATAGACTACAAAATAGCTATAGCTAATAATTTCTTATTTTCTTCTCTTAAGAAGAGAATAAGATATTTCACTTCACAGAAGGAACAATAAGTTAATCTAAAAAAGAACTAGATGTCCCCAGAGAAAAAAGTCCCTGCTATTTATCATAGTCTCATACTTACTGGCAAAAAAAACAAGCTGTGGAAATTCCAAATCTCTTTGCAAAAAAAAAAAGAAAAAAAGAAACTGTGATTTTAAAAGTGAAACTGTTTAATAGCCTTTAAATCCACATCCTTAGGGTGCCAAGTACTGTAAGTCAAATTTATTAGTTTGGGTAGCTGAGCTTCTATTGTCTTCATAGTGACATCTGTAAAAAAGTTTCCCTTTTGCAATATTCTCCAGAGTACATCAAGAGCGTAATTCAAACACAAGCGTTGGCTATTCAAAATCTCTTTGGGGATTTTGAAGTGAGAACTCAGATTTACTTTTATTTTGAGCCCAATACACCGAGACATGTCAAAACCATTTGTTCTCACTGGAATTACAGCTTTTCAGACAAAATTCGTTCAAAATGGTCAGAGTGGAAAACAAAAAAAATAGCTTTTGGGTCAAAGTGCAGATGCTGGCTAGGACCTGGGATATGTCAAGATAAAGTCAGCTGAAAACATTTAACTAGGAATATGATCAAGTTACTTAATTCCTCCAATAACCTACATGAAATTCCAAGACTGCTAAATATTGTTGTGTACCTTATTAAGATCAGCATTTCACATGATCAAGTAAGTTAATTGAGAAATGGGTGGAGAATGTTTTGAACCAAGGTTTCTTATTACTCACCAGAGGCTGCTCTCCAAGGCACTTGTAGATTCTTGACTATGGGAAAATGGAGATGAATCACCTCCCTATTTCCCACCTCCTTCCTGATCTTCAGTCATGAGGTACATGTATGTCCCTACGGACCCAGAAAGACAAAGGGGAATGATGAGAGCAGAGTCTGTAACAGACCATCTGAAACAAAGGCAGAACTTGGATTCTCCTAGACAGGCTACTGATAACTGCAATTCTACTAATTGGTTATCTTTCATCTTGTCTATCACAGACTATATTCTCTATTCTCTTACAACAGTTCATATCCTGAAGAGCTGTGTTCAGCTGCATAGATGTTATTTTTGTTGCACTGTGCTATCTTTGCAGTCCCACAGTGGACTTGCTCACTAACAGGTAGAAATATTACACAGTTATCAGGAAAGAATTAAATGACTTAACATTACATGATTCAATAATTATAATTTTTAAATCTTCCATGTGAGTAAGGATTATAGAGATTAAGCTTTGTTTTGGTTTGTTTGTTTGTTTTTTCTTTTTAGAATCATAGAATTGTCAGGGTTGGAAAGGGCCTGAAAGATCATCTAGTTCCAACCCTCCTGCCATAGGCGGGGGCATCTCCCACTAGATCAGGTTGCTCAGAGCTCCATCCAACATGGCCTTAAAAACTTCCAGGGAAGGGGCTTCCACCACCTCCCTGGGCAACCTGTTCCAGTGTCTCACCATCCTCATGGTGAAGAACTTCTTCCTAACATCTAATTCTTCCTAACGTCTAAGACAGATTAGAGACAAATAAAGAATTTTTTCTTTTATCTAAATCTCTGTCTCTCTGGGAGTGGACTGAAAGTTCTAAACGAAATGACCCTCCAAATAGAAACAAGGAGGAATTAACTGATTTTATTTCCATTATTCTAAAATTACAATTATCCAAGAGAAAGCATTTTGCCATAGCAAAATAAGTGTGCTTGTGTATGTGTATATAGTACTAGACCGAGTGACACTTAAAGCCAGCTGCAAGTCTGTTAAGGATCTGGCACCTTTCCTTTATCTCTTGAATATGCTCTCCCCTAAATCAACAATAAATTGTTTTGTTACTTAGACTATATCTTTTTCATTTTTTTCCCACAGAGTCAAGTATCATCCAAACTACTTGCTTTAACACTTTTCATGGAAGGAATACGCTAAAGTAGGAGTAGCTAAGTGATGAGAAGCCTGGCCAGCTGAGTTTTTCTAGACAAACAAGGGTATGAAAGATGCAAGTTGCTGGGATTTATTTCCCCTTTCAAGACAATTACTTGGCTAGGCATCAAAGCCCCAGTCCTTGTTGTCTGATATAGTCAACTGAGCAAGAATTACTTTCATAGTTGTGTCACCCTCTATCATAGACCATGTTACTCTCCAGTGATAAGAGAGGTGACTTGAGAAATGTGACGCATGTTTGAAATTGCTGTCAGGCAGGATAAAGGTCTGTGCTGAAGTAGCTTGAGAAATGTCTGGCTTCCAACATTCTCTTGCTTCTTAGCCAAGGATCCATCCTGAAATTTCTCAGAACTACATGTGAATTCCAATTCAGAAAGGAACAAGATGGTTTAATGGCTCTTTTGGTTGGAGAAAATTTTGCCTCTATTGCCTTCATGTCTGATTATAATTAGGTCCACACCATGAGGAAGAGATAGTAGTAACTACTGCTAGGGCTTTAATTTGGAAACTGGAACATCTTAACGGGAATCAAAACATTTCTGTGCAGCTCACAGATTCTAAAAGAGAAGGAAGATATGTAAATGTTGCATATGTGGTGTTGAAACCTTTTGTGGATCAAGGACCAAATCCAGTTAAGTTCTGGTAGGCTTGAGATCAGTTTTACCTCTGAGATGTCTGTCTTTATTCTGTATAGCAAGTAGCATGGTGAGTTGGTATCTGCAAGACCACCAGGATCCGGGCACAGGAAATTCCAGGGGCATGTTCAAGGGTGAATTCACTAAGATTTTGAGCAAATTATCTTACACTTGGTTTCCTAGATTATTTTAATGAACACAATACAATTATCTCACACAGAAAGGAAATACTCTCTAGGAATTCTGTATTATTGATTTAAAGTGTTTGATATAAAACTATCAGCCTTTAAATGAGTTATTATTACATTTTATTATACTGATTTGTGTGCTATAGTGCCAAGATCCAGCTGCTGCCTTTGCTTTTCTTGCACTTTCAGGTGTCTTGTGCCATGACTCTATTGAATTTTGTGGCATGAAGAGATGTTCGTTCTATTTTCAAGATCAGCATATGGATCCTGATGTAGCTTACGGCTTCAGAAAATGTGTTTGTACATAGCAAATATATTCTATTAACAACATAGGCTCTCAGGAAAACAAAGAAAAATTGTTTCCCTCTGTTCTGCATGTTCTGTTTATTAATTGGAACGGGATTTTAAAGTTATTTTATATGCAATTTATTAATTGGAAAAAATAATAAATAAAAATTATTTTAAAAGATGACTAGAAGGTTTTCACTAATGTAAAGGAGGACAAATTTTCAGATGCAATCTATAGTACGGAATGATTACAAGAATGAACAGAAATTGATTCACAATGTTGAAAAGTCAGCAGTGTGTTTAAAAATCCGTAACTACAAAGAGAGAAAGCAATTACTAAATTAATTTTTTTACTAGTGACTACTCAACCACCATATCACTATTTTAAGCGACAACAGTTTTCTAAGTTATTGAAAAGATTGGAGCAGTTGGAAAAGACCAGTAATTTAGACTAAAGTTGCAGATTATGATAAAGATTAAGAAATTATGAGCTGACAATTTTGCATAACATTGTGAAGTTAGGTTCTCCTTTGTGAATCACCTGTAAACTTACCTTAATCTTTAGTTTTCTTACTCTTCTTGATACTATTTAATGTTTTAATGAGTACATTTCATACTATGGTATTTGTCTATATTTATGAAGATTCCTGTTGTACAATATGCCATTTAAGATTTGCTTTATCTTTCCAGTCTTGCTTTAGATCACTGAAACTCAGACAACCAAGGTCAGCTCTTTGACTGACAGATACAATTACCTACTGGAGTTCACTGGGAAGAGCACTTTTTTTGGCACAAAGCTATAAAGCAAATAATTGTGAATAACTGGAAATCCTGGCAGGATCTAATTAGAAGAAACAGGACACAAACCCAAGCATAAAGTCATCTGTTATTTCTTGGTAGTCTCATAATAAACAAGTTATATCAGCTGTACCAACTTCACAGCTAGTCGTTAAGGTCACTGAAGGTGAAACACTATGGGAACCTAACTTGATACATGATAGAGAACTTTCAGTTTATCTTAGCTGTAATTGCTTGCTGTGTCTCAAAAGAGAAATGTCTACATTTTTCCGAGAGCTCTCTCAAGTACATGGAATGTCAAGAGCCTGGAGGGATGTATAGCCTGCATTGTCACATCTGGGTTTACAACACACAGAAGTGTTCAGTAACAGTGAGAACAGCTTTGTGCTTCCCAAATTAATATGCAGTAAGTACCCAGGAGCTCAAGGGAGCTTTAAAATCTTGCTGTTGAAGAGGAATGAAATCCACCATTCTTGCCAATGTAATAGTGCTTCACACAAAGGTAAATTTCACAGGCTCTTATCTGAGAAATTTTCTGCTCAGGTGAGAAATTTACTACTCAATCTATGCATGAGTGCAAAACACTGACACAAACTTAGTAAAACTTCCAGGATCCATATAGTGAGAGGCTATTTGAAAGAGTAGCAAAACAAATTCTTACAAACACTGTAAGTTCTTCTTACTCCAAAACTTAAAATCTTTGCTGACAAACCCCAGCTTCTGCTCAGGAATCACTTACAGTTGCTCCACAGAACACAATAAATAATTCAAATACATAAAAGAAAAAAAAAAAAAAAAACAGGCAGAGAAAAAAAATGGAAAATAGGAAATGAATATTAAAGGAAATGCTCTTCTGGAAACATTATTAAATGATCATAAGTCTTCAGCATCTCACATTTCAGAAAAAAAGTTTTGTCTTCTCAGGTAGTTCAAATGGAAGGACAAATGGTATTACCACATACAGTTCAGAGAAAAGAAAATATTACAGAGAATATTCTTATTCTTTTATTCTCATTTTCATGTATTATAAAATACATTATGTGTCTTGGGTTGGAGGTTATACTTTTTATCTCCTTACACCAGAAGGAACTGTTTTCATCCATAAATCCTGCTCTGCTCTTTCTCCCTTACATTTAGAACTATTCGCTTGTGATCTTCTCCATTATATATCACAACAAATGCAACTCTACACCAAAACTTGACATGAACATCTTACTTTTGTAAGAGAAAGGTAGTTCTTCCAGTTAATTCAGTATTCCTCTGAGTCTTTGTAAGAATCATGGAAAGCAAGTGAGAGGATAGAGGATAGCTAGTACCCCAGATCTCTCTCCTCCTCTCAAATTTACAGTATTTATGAATTCAAATCCTGTTTGAATGTGCTCATCAGTGTAGTTTTCATAAGGGGAAAGAGAAGGCACTATCCAGACTTTGACACATCGCTGAGGTTTTGGGTTATCACACTTATATTTTTGTCAGAATATATAAACACCTGTAGTAGACCAGTCAGAATTTTATTGAGATAGAATCTCATTTCTGACAAGGGCCAAAACCAGATGAAAAGATAAAAGCTTGAGATTGGGGGAAGCACAAATGAAACAGTTGTTTACAGCAGGACTCAGAGAGAGATGATCTCTATGCATGTAGTTTGTGGTTTTGAGGGCATAACTCAATAAAAGAAAAATCCTCTAAGCAAGTGGAAAGCAGGTTGAGAAAAATCTAAGAGATTTGGAAATACAAGTCTGCAGATGTATTCCTAAAGCTTGTAGCCTTTGAAAATCTTATAATAAACAGTGTAGAGAAAACAAAATTATCAGTACTAATTAACACTAGTTCATGTAGAACCTGGGAATCACCTGCTCTGTTCTGCCACTCTCAGACCAACTCCACTGCTTTATACAGCTCTCCTCTGCATTACTACTGCAAAATCTTTTTCTCCATGCAACTGCAAAACAACCTCAGTCATTCCTCAACCCAGAATGACACTGAACTTTATCAAATGAGCTCTTCTGAGCACCCCAGCTTCACAGAGAGTCTGCCAAACTTTTGCATTGCAGAACGGCTGTTGCTGTCTGCCAAGCACTAGTGCAGTACTCCCAGCCAATCTCCCAGTCCTGCTACCACATTTTGGCTGCCTCTACTGTGTAGCAGCTTCTCCATCCACTGACTTTGCACTACATGCTGTTACAAAGCTGCCTGTTGGCATCCAGCTCGAAAGGTAAGTTTTCACTAAGTTAATCATATCATCTTCTTACTTCGATTTTCATTCTGGCCTAATCTAAATCCCTATGGACTCAAACAGAGAATCCTCTAGAGATACCATTAGGCTTTAAATTGGTCCCTTCAGCTGTGTAATGACTTACTAATTGTTTTCTTAACATTGAAAACAATACATTTACTATCACTAAAAAACTGAATGATTGAAAGACTAAAGAGCTACTTTGCTGTCAAGTATCTGTGTAACTCAAGTTACGGGGAACAAGATTTACAGGCAACCTCCTGCTATGAAAGGCCAGGGCTTGAGCCCTCTGTGTTCAAGCCCAAAGCACAGCTCTAATTCAGAAGCCTGTCTTTGCCACAGTACAAAAGCTGCAAACTTTATCACAGAGAATAAACAACTTAATCTGAAGAGTGAAAGCTGACTTTGCAACACAATTTGAAAATACATGTTGAATCTGGTTTCAACATACAAAGTGGTTTCAAAAGGATTGTATGAAACAGTATATCTCTAATGCATATAGTCAAAACCAGTTTATTTTCTGATGTGCTTCCTTTCATTCTCCTCTTGGGAGAGAATTGGTGTTTTAGTAGCATCTGATATCACTCTTTAAACATTTCTCAATTTTAGCAGAAAAAAATCTGTGCCTTCTCCAAATATAACACAGATGAAACTTTTCTATGGCTCCACTCCTTTCCAAAATCCCAATGTCACACAGGGGATAAAGAAAGAAACAGGATATCCAAGTAAAATACACAAAAATAGGAAGAAGTGTGTTTACGAAATGGCAACCAGAGTCCTGACATATACAATATTCTCATTGTTTTTTCCTTTGCCAGAAGTTTTCTGACCCTTCTGTTTTGTTTTTCTGGTTGATTTATTCATCAGCTTTTTCTATCACTATGGCAAAGGCAAATATCCTTTGGAAGGAAGACCATCTTCCCTCCTCCATACTTCCTCCAGGATGGAGAAGAAAGAACAGAAGAAATTTATCGTCCTGACAAAACTGGCCACCTGGACAGAGAGACTCATCATTCTCAGGGCAGAAGCACAGGCCTGTAGTGTACTCTGGCAAAATCTGCCTGAGGAACAGATCATTTGCCACATCAGCAGCATTTACTGTTGGTCCCCTGTCTAACGTACAGCGATGTTCCACAGCGAGTGCTTCAGCGGAAGCAAAGACTGCACATAACAGGCCAAGTTCATCATGCAGTGCTTTAAATAATTTCCTTATTTGCACAGAATACTATGTCCCCGTACGTGAGGTATGACTTCCTTCTTTAGCGTGGTTCGTGTTACTGCCAATATTATTCCTTCAGCAGTGAAAACCCACCAAATTTTTAAAAAAGACAAAATCCATGCAGAACGTACAATACACACAAAGAGTGTAAAAAAATTGTATAAAATCCCAGCGTTTTATCTCTGAAAACAACATGAAACTTCCTGAAAGCTTCCCAATTAAAAGGTATCATGTAATCAGACCGTATCATTATCTGAAATCAAAATGTACTTGATTCAAGGAAATGCGAAACATTTGACTGGAAATTAGAGGAATTCTCACTTAGGAAAGCACAATGCTTGCTATTCTTCAGACAAGAAAAATAATCCTCCTCGTTTCATCTATGCTGTGGTATTTATAACACTGGAATTGCCTGTATTTAGGCTGCAAGCTTAAAATCTGCCCTTTACTCGAAATAAGTTAGATAGAAGAAAAAAAAGTAAAAAAGAAGGAATATAAAGTGTATGATGGTCTGGAATTTAAAATCATTGCCATGCAAAACATGATTTTTTATTTTTATCTTTTATACATTCCACCTAGCTGTAGGACTTAGACCAGTTTTACCAAACTCTAGTAACTGTGCAAATCAACATACGAACATCTACAGAACTACTGCAGATATTCTACATTTAGGTGTTTATATCTGCAGTTTAATCGCAGCCTCTTGTGCCCCTTTGAAAACACATTCTTTACCAGTTACAGTTTAAAACCCCTTAAAATACAAAACTTTATGGCCTACAGTAATATTAGAAAAATGTTCAGTTATGTGAAAGATAAGCAGATCTATTAATATAACAAGTCATTAATTTCTAAGTGGTATATATACTAAATAATTATATGCAAGAGAAAATACACATTTCTTTCTCCATGTATTAGAATTTCTTTTAGAGTAAGTTTTTACTTAGTGCTTTACATATATACACAGATTACCACTGAAAATGTCTCTTATAAGCTATCTTTTAGTGAAGCTACATAGAAAGACAAAGAATTTGTTTCCTTGTGCCACAAGGCTGCTATATCTGCATTTATATTTTCAGTATTAAGAAACACCCTACAAAAAAAGAGAAACTCAGCTCACTTCAACAAATAACTTCTTAGTCTCATTCTGCACAAGGCAAGGAATTTATAGTTTAAATTATCTCAAAGTTATTAAAATTTAATTTCATTCATAAACATTTTTTCTCACTTTGCTGATGAATGCCATTGTCACCAAGTTGTTTGTATATCTACAAGTAGAAGCCATGGACGGCTGTTTCTGATGGAAGATGCTACTTGACTTTATTTAACAAGCTCAGAGGAAATGTGTGCTGCTACTCCAGCTGGATGGAAAATACTCACTGTGAATGAACTACACATGGAAGTTAAAGAACTAACCGTAGTATTAAAGGAAGAGAAAGCAATATAACATTCAAAGTTGTATCAGAATCCTAGACAACACTAATGTGTCTAAGAATGATCTATGCGTTTAATTATGTCAGTCTTCAGAAGTCCTGTATTCTCTATGGGGCACATAAAGTCCATATACAAGCAAATAGTAAACTCAATCTCAATTTTAGTTTTCTTTTCAAAATTGCTGAAAAACGTTTTCCATTAAAAAAATAATAATTCACCCATATCTTGTGATTTTGACATAACTGTCATGTGTGTTCACAGCAGAACACAGAAGTCATCTCTCCAGTGCATGTACAGAATTGTTTTCAGTATCCTGACTTTTTTTTTCCATGTGTAATGCATTCTATTCCTTATCCTACTGCTAAGAATATTTCTGAGTTGGCATTCTAGTCATATATTTTACAAATTTCCACCTAACATTGTTATGCAATAAAGCATCAGGTTTATTAATATGATCATAATAATAGAGATAGTACACATTTGGGAAAAAAATAAGGCAATTCAAAGACACTATTTTTTTTTTTTATGTGCTTCTCTGCTGAGAAATAGTGACCAGAGTGATTTAGCCATACAAACATACATGAGATTTTCTTCATGTGGGCCCTGTAAAACTTACTACTGATAAGGCATTGCAAGTTCTTAATTTGCAATAACTTGAGAAAGTTGTTGGTAAGGATTAGCACTAGCTGTTGAATTTTGATACTTTTTGGACCACTTTAAAGAGGATGGAGCCTCGTCTTCCTTTGCAAGAACTTCAGAATCATGAATGACTGCCAAGACAAGCAGCCTTTGCTAGGAAAAGTAATGTTAAAACAATGCACTAGGTCACTGGAAGTTTCCCCTCTACATTTTTTTTTTATATGCAGCCTTTTTGGGGAGCAGAGGGAGGTAGGACATATTTCACTTGAATCAATAAAACCCTAATAAACACGATATCTTGGAAAAGGAAAAAAATATGCTCAGGACAGTTGCAAGACAACTACTGTTATGTAGCACTGGGCTACTACGGTCTGTTCTCTTAATTCACAAAGAACATTACTCTAATCGACCTTTCTGTGTATTCCTAACTGAAGGAAAATCTTCCAGGCCTACCACAGCTGGAGCAACAGTACCAAAGAATGAGTTTTTCATTCGTCACAGACAGCAATGTTTGGAATAGCTTAAGGGTATTTACTGTGTCTTGTACCTTGCCCCAGATGAGCTCTAGACAATCAGGATAAGCTGTTCACCATGAAATACAAGCACAAAAAATGTTTTTTTGTAAAATATACACATGGTAACAGGTAGGATACATTTTAACAAAATGCATGGTAACATTTAGATATATTGCAAGACCACATAGCTTCCAGTATATGTCATGACATGCCACGCCATGGCATGTGTGAGACTTTTTTAGTGAGAAGAGTGTTACGTTTAGGGGCAAGTCAACCTGCTGTAATGCGACTTTTGGAATTAGGCTGGTTTTGCATTACTTTTTACTGGGTACAGATACACATCAAGCTAACATACAGCTCGTTCCCAGATGTAGAATAATTTTAATCTTGGTTTTCAGTACAGCTTTCAGGACCAGTAGTTTTAAAATTTCTTTCTTAAGTCAGTTGTGCTTTATACTGGCTATACAGAGAATGGACTCTGGGATGGGAGTGTGACAAAATTCCTCCCTCTGCTATGGACACATTTCTTTCCACATATTTTGCTGAAGGTATCTTCCATGCTTTTGTTTCACTTTGGTGTCTACTCAAAAGATGGTAAGAGGTAGTTAGTTGATAACATCAGTTGAAGATTAAAAATATCCAGGAAGCAGAGAGAAGAAAAATTAAGAACCCCAAATGCCCATGTAGTGGTTGCAGGAATGTAGGCATTTCACACAATTATGTTGAAGAAGAGTGTTTTAGGGGTCCTTGCCCTAAAACAGTTTCCTGTTTTTCAGAACCTCAGCCGCAGATGTTAAATGCTAAAAGATTCACTTTAATGCAGTTCATCTCATTACATCCCCCATGCCCTGTTTGTAAATCTCAATCACTGAAATCAAGCTTTCATACAGCTGCAAATTCAGTGCAAACTGAACACTGAGCACGTGCCAGACCAGACCCTGACGTGAACTTACCTGAGCTAAGGACCTGTCTTCCCTTTTACACCGTGAGGTACCTCATATTTCTGAGGTGCTATAGTAATAACTAAAAGCTTTAAAAATATGCACACATACACATAAAAACTGAACCACTGAACTAAACTAATTTCCTAGTTCTTGATGATTGTTTTCATTCAGCTAAAGGGTTACTTTTAGACTTTAAAAATGCTCATTAAAGGTGATCATAAAGATACATTCTTGGAAACACAGCTTCATGGGGTACAAGCAATTAGTCATGGATCAAATACTGTTAATAAAATCGAAGTGCTTTGTACTTCCAAACGTGTTCTAGTGAAGATTACTATTGATCAAAACACTTTCTTAGAAACTCCCACATCTATAGCTATATGAAGAAACAAAGAAAATTACATAGTCAAATTCTGTGTTGACATCATTTGATACTACAAAATCTGTCTCAGTGTCCCTTCCAAAGCGTATCTATGGTTTTAGTCCATTTTCTCTCTTTGAGAAACAGAGATCAAGCCAGGTTTTTAAGAAACCTGGAAATTAGACACTTAGGAAGTACTGCCCTTCCCGAGTTGTGTCTAAGCTCTTACGATACTTTTTAATTATCTCAGAATTTTTTTTCCTGTAAAGTATGAATACTGCTTAAGATAATTCCTCTAGATTTTCTCAATTTGAATAGTAGTTTTTTGGGGATTTTTTTCTGGTTTTCAAGGTACAGGCTGCAACAGCACGGAATCTGATTACACCCGTGCTGCTTTACTACACTGATCTAACTCACAGAATGTACTGACAACCCTGTCCCTGTCCATTGTCTTTCCAGTACATGAGTTAAAGCAGGTTGATAAGAATGATCATATTTTTCCTAGAAAGGCTTCCTGGCTTTGAGATGTTGTCTAGCAATTAAGACTATGTTGAAAATGTCTGCATCCCTCACATTACTGAACTGTGCAAATTTTCTGTACTACCAGCATCCTTAAAAATCACTACAGAATCATTTCCTAGGTAAAATCTGAAAATTCTTTGAGACATGATCCTTCTCTATGCAAATGAATGCCTGTGTACATACATATTTTATAAATACAGTAGAAAATTCATTTTCAGGGTCTTGCTTATTCAACTGTACTAAGAGTTTAAAACACATCAACAGTATTTTAGCAACTTCCACATAAAATAGACTGGTCATAGAAAAGTCCCCCATAGATTTCACAATATATATGCTGCTCTTACGATGTAATTTTTTAATATCCTGCATCCAAAAATATATAGTTGTTCACATTACCTATTTTAAGATGTTCCTTAAACCACGTACAACTCTGCAAATTTTGACAAGTTTTAAAATTTTTTTTTGACCATTTCCAAATGGAGGTACAGAGCAGACCATACACATACCATCCCTTCAGAGCAAATAAGTATGTTTCAGTTCTTTCTTGTGTGTACTCAGGATAGTCCTAAATGCACATATGTCATAGCTCAACAGCACAGCTGATCGGGTCAAGCTCTAAGTTTAAGGCAGCCCCATGGTCATTGCTGGTACACCATGGTACGATGGAATTTCTGCAATGAGATATTATGTTTAAAAATTCTATTAAGGTTGCAAATCCACATGCTATAAAATGAGAAAGAAAAGAATTAAAGTCTACTTATTTTTTCCCCAGGAAACAAACCTTCAGTTCCTTTACTGTAGGGGATAGATCGAGTGTGGGAATGAATGAGGAGTTGGAGGACAAGGGAGGGAGACTCTTTGTACCTGAAACTTGCCTCATTTAGACACAACTAAAGTTACTGAGGACTATCTTTTGCCTAAATAAAGTAGTAAAGAATGCTTATTACTCTGAAAACTCAAGTGCTCGAATTAGGCATTCAAAGTTAATGAAGTTGAGGTGATCCCAGAGAAGTGTGGAAAAAGTGAATAACTGCATCAGTGGCAATTACCTTCCATGTTTTTGTAATCTACATCAACTGTGTGGGTATAAGTACAATAAAAACACATGTTCAATTCAGTACATCTACTACGCTCTGAACTAGCTGCAAGGGAATGGAAAGTTTCTAAATCCTGCTGCTAATGGGAACTACTGTAATAGCCTCATGATTGTGAGGAAATGCTCTGAGATTACAGACAAAAAAAAGAGAAGGCATCATAACTGAGCAACTGAAAAAAAAAAAAAACAAACCAAAAACAACCAGCTTTAAGCTATATCCATCTTCTAGGCAGTTCTTACATGGGAAGTGACACCCATTTGTCCCATTTCCTACACACACATCCACTCTGACACAAGGAAAGAACACCAAGCAAGACCCAGATCCTCACAGCAGTTTCTCTTGCCAGAAGTCCATGTTTTTTTTTCTGCTCTAAGTGCAATTAAGTTCCAGAAAACTCAGAAAACTGTTTAGAAACAGGCCTGATAAAGAACCTGCTCTGTGACAATTCATCTTATAAAACACAATACATCTGAGATCTGTGAGGCTTGGATGAGGAGCAGCTGAGAGATAACAGGCCAGCACTTGTGGAGAACCCAGAAGCCTGATCTCAAGCAGCCAGCAGTGTCTGCAGTGAGTCCCTCCACAGCACAGGCTCCTCTGGGTTCCTACAAGAAAGTCATGAAGTTGACTATGAAGAATCTATCCAGGAAGCTCATCAAACCAAGAGCAACATTGGGACTATGAAGAGAAAGACCTCAGGCAGAATTTAGATTCCACAATGATTCCTAACACTGGGGCATATTTTGTAATATAACACTTGTAGTAGGGATTTTTTTAACAGCATTTTAGCAGAATAATAAGCAAAATAACAACAACAACAAAATTAGTGGAATTGAGATTATTTCATATCAGATAACTTTACATTAGTTGTAAGCTTAAAAAGATTTATTTACAACACACATACAAAAGTATGGAGTTCTCAAAAGCTTCAGAGCATTACTGTTTATCTCCATTTTCAGATGTGGATGGCCCTATGCTGTGAGAGAAACCTTTGCTCAAGTTAAAATCTAATGCTTCAGCTAGCTGTGGTACAAATCATCCCCAGCAAGATGTCCCATGCACAACAGCCTACATTTTACAATGGCAAAAATAATACTCTGCCTTTTCATATGTTCACAACATATACAGTTTGCTGCTTTTTCTATTTTTCTGCATAATTAATATCATACTTTGTAAATAATGTGGAGAAGCTCAATATAATATTTTCTAAACTTCCTTTTTAAGTGCCCTATCTACATCCAGAAAAAGTAAAAGAGTGCACAGTAATACATATTCTAATAATTTGTTGACAGATTGATGCATGTTAATAGAGCTCCTTCCTAACATAAAAAGTAGTGATAACTGATTCCTAATGGCTTCTTTGTCATTGTGTGAATATGCGCAGAGTTTTTCAAACTCAGACATACAGACAGCTGCAGGTCACATACTCATACTCCTTTTCCTTTTGGACAGTCAGAAGTTGTACAAACTCCTTCCGAGTGTGAAGTGGGGAATAGGAAGTCATGGCACAAAGATCTAACGAGTACAAACATATAAAGAACCAATAACTTATGAAAAGACAGCCACAAAGGAAAACTCACCCTGGGGAAGAAAGCTGCCTCTCTGTGGAACAGTTCTGCAGCACTGCAATGGCAAATGCCCCAAGTTATTTTGGTGAGTTCAAGATTAGGGAAGCCCCACTGTGCAAAGCACTGAAACACTTCAAACACTACTGTTCGAAAAATATGTGGAAGATCTACTGCTCACAACCCTACAGTTCTCCATGTATATAAAATTGTTTTCAGAGACAAAGGAATTTAAAAGATTTCCTTCTTCACTATCACACGGGTGTGCTTCCTTCTTGCTTACCCGTGCCTTTGCAGCCTCTGGTTCCCTGCAACAGTTTGGTGCTTCTCTCCAAGCCAACAGCAATAACCAAGGCTGCCAAAGACAATCTGCTGCCAAGGGTAACTCGCTCTGTCATTCTATCCTTACGATTCTGTACAATACCAAACCTTGGCTATTCTCCTGTGACACAACAGTTCCAACATTTAAATTCACAGCAGATGTAGGAAGCTTTTGAGCCTTTCTTGCAGAAGTGTCTCCTTAAGTACCTGGGCTCTCCTCTTTCAATTTCCTTTCAGTTACCAGCAAGTTAAGAGTTATTTTGCTGTAGGAGTCTTCTTGCTGGTAATTAATTTTTCATCTTTTTCAGGATTTCAATTTCACTAACTTTATCCTTAATTATTAAATCATCTGTAACTTCTTTATACACTAGTTTCAGCACATCCTGTTACCCTTTGAATGCTTATTTTCTCTTCACAATTCTGCAGAGGGTAACTTGAAAAACCCGGCTGCCTTTTTCTTTAAAGACTCTATTCTCCATTGACGATTCTGACAATTCTACCACCATAACTGCTCCTGTGCCTTTTTCCACTCGTCTCAAGACCACAGGCTAAATGTTGTAATTTCTTTCCCAATATGCCTTACCAAAAGTCCGTTTATGACATTTTGAACTACAGCTAATCCATTATTCAGTGTGCTGAGCATCTCTTTTATTCCTTCGTAAACATTTCCTTAGTCATATCTGAAAAGTATCAGCAAGACCACATAGCTGACTACTTTTTCACAAGCCACTAATGGCTCAAGCTGCTATCGAATGTAGTCTGCATTTGCTCGGATAGCTAAAATGAGCAGAACTGTAAGATATTCCATAGTATAATACTTGCAGGCATTTAACCTGTTTACATTTCTTATAACTTTCAATACTAGATGAATTTTCCAACTCCTTGCTCCCAAATCTAGAACCATATTACTCACTAGTATTGTGCAAGCCTGCTATTGTACTTTTCCCACCTAGTTCCTGCTCTGTCATTTCAGCTAGTTCATTTGTACAGAAACAGTATTATTAAAATGATTAAGATTTCCTACTATTCTTTCTTTTAGTTATCTTGTTGGAAATGCTCCATCCACATAGAAACATGTAAAAAAATCTGACATATTGAAACTGAAATTACCTACAGAAGAATAAAAAAGAAAGAGAAAGAAAGAAAAAATGGATAAAAATTCATCTTATTTGTGAGAAAGAACAAAAGATGGTTTTTAAAAATTCTTTTAATACTTTTTGCACCAAGTTCAGTGTAGGCTATCAGCACTTAGCACTCTCAAGATTGAAAAGAATAGTATATAGATGTTACTCTGCAGTTAAATATTTTTGGTTATTGGTTCTCAAAATACTGAAATACATGTCTAACATCAGTGAAGGCAATATTTCCAGTTAACTGTAAAACTGAAATCCCATATATGCTTAAAAGTTTTGCTAACAGAGCCCTTACTATCATTAAATAAGAAGTGTAAATGAAAGCATAAAAATGCTAGAAGATACTCCCTTTAGTTGGTAGAGTATTAATGAACTCAGAGGCTCATAGGCTTTGTGTAAAAAAAAAAAAACTTTAACAAACTTTTACTGTAGCAATTGCATCTTAATAGCTCTGAATACATTTTGCACATACGTACTAAGAGCAGAGAGCTGTTTGTTGAGGATTTGAAAGCGACGGAAATATCCTTATAAAAGAGAGGAAGTAGAAATCTCTCCACATCCATTATTACTTCAAAAGATTTATTTACATAAAATCAGTATCAGAGCCATGGATGAAGTTAAATGTTTAGGAATATGAAAAAATCTTCCTGCATTCCTGGTATTTTGTGGAAATCTGCAGGGGCCTGTGCTGTTCCAAAGATCTCCTGCTCATAAATATACTTCCCCAGTAAAAACCTCATGTCTGTTAGATGGAAACACTCTTGTATTGTGCAAGACTAGACCAGAACAGAAAGAAAAGGAGAAGGAATGTATATGGTCAAACGAACAGTCGCTTCACCCAGCTGCTGCAAATGGCAGGGCAGACGCATGGAGACAAGGCCCTTTTCTCTGGCTTGTTCCACTATCTTTTTCTTTTCCTTTAGAGCTCACCTGTGCTGAAGCAAGTTCCTTTTAGACATCGCTGCTCTTAATAGAAATAATGTAGTTTAGAGCTGCATTACTGATCAAAGCTTACAGTCTGGGAGAAAACAGAGAAAGAAGCAGCAAAAAAGACTGATGCACAAGTGGGAAACAAGTGGGAATCTCTGTCCTTTCTCCATGCAGTGGGCCTCGGGAGGAAGGCTGCTGCTCCTGGGAAGGTGTCTTGCGGATGAGGAACAACTACGGAAGCTGCAGCCCGTTTCAAAGCTGTAAAGGAAAGAGATGCTTGGGCAGACAGACTAGAGTCATTTGCATGTAAGCTATTACCACAGCCAACAAAATTAGGTGTTTCAACAGGAGATGAAAAGAAAGATGTGTGGCTTTCCACAAGCTGTCTCTTTCTCTGCAAACACAGTTAGCAGGCTTGGGATTTGCACCCTGAACTGGAGCAAGCAGAGAAAGAGTGTTTCAACCTCAGCTCTTACTCTGCTCCCCAGCCTGCCTTCTGCAGCAGGTAGCCTGGAAGACACTTTGTAGTCGAATTACTGCAACAAAATTATGGGTTTTCTGGAAATACTGGGGCAGGGTTGGGAATTTATCATGTAACTTGCAATAGAATATTGCAGCAAATATTCAGAGAGGTTTGAAATAATCAAATGCAATTAATTTGTCACCTTCCAAGTGTGTTAAACAAATTTTTTCAGTTTTTTAAGAAGAAGAATGATTTTCCAGTGATTATTGCAGTACAAATGCCTTTATAATGCTAAAGTTCTAATCTGCTCTTCAAATCAGTATGGTGCAAAATGCTAAAATGCAAAAAGTCAGTGAAGAGCCTATTCAACATCCCATTATAACGTCATATATTTCTAATACATTCCTTGTATTGCTCAGAAACTATTTTAATTGAAATAAATAACTGTTCATTAAGAACAATTAGCACTTTTAAGAAATGTTAATATTTTCATGTACTGTCTGCATCTTCTGCTAGAAGACTCACAATGCCTGAGGTCTGTTTCACAGGCCCTGTTTGGACCTTCTGTGACCTGCCACCAGCCAAAATTTAATTGTCCTGTTTCTTTTAGTATTTTAAAAATATGTCACAGTTTTCCCTTAAAATATACTGTTTTGATCAATCATCTTGTGGATAAATTCACCCAAGGACAGTGAAGTAAAATTAGCAATATCAATATGTGGTAAGCAATTTTTAAAAAAAAATTACAACAATTATTTCTAACCATTCTCACAGTTTTAAAGTATATTGAATTTATCAACTTGTGTTTTCATCAGTTCACCCATGACACTAAATAAAAAAAACAGATTTCTTGCTGAGTGTGCTCATCTTAGGGCAGTTGCTGCAATCCAAAATTAGTACTTTATTTAGCATCAGCACTTTCTTGAAAACAAATACAAAGTTGATGGTTATTTTTATGAATTTGCTGCATCACACTTTTAGAAAATACAAATAATGCCAGCAAACATGAAGGAGATGTACCTTATGGAGTGTCACAGGAAATCTGATAGAACAAAGAGATCTTCCTATCCCCAATAACTAGAAATTGGACCTACTATTGTTTATTTAAAACATAGGGAAAACGCTGCTTCCTGTCACTATACATGTGTTTTGTTCCATATACAACATGACCCTTGACTTATCACAGACATTAGGGGACTTCTTGGCTTTCATTCAGTTTAGCCATTACAGCCTGAACCTGCAGAAGGTTCAGCCAGCATCCACACTACTTTCAAAGGATTTGACACATCATCAGAAAAAAAATAAAATGTGAGTTTCCTTCAATTCTAGGGGGAAAGCACTTGAATGGCAAAAAAAAAAAAAAAAAGAAGAGAAGCATTGCTAGGTCAGACAGTACTCTGCAGACAGTCCTTGCTGCTGAGGCAGCACGAAGCAAAACTCACAGCTACACAAGTACTGCATCAGCACTGCCCTACTGCATGGGGCTTCTGGAGGCTGACACCTGCAGTCAGTTCTCAGAGGTCCAGAGCCAAACAGCAAACTGCACAGTGTGGTCCCAAGTAGGGAAAAGAAGTGCATGATCCCCATCAGGTTAAAAAGAAATTTAAAAAAAAAATAAATATTGGTGTTTACTAAAGCAGCAATAATTCATGCTTAATTAAGAGCAAGGCTCATGATCTGCCATGTCAATGTATGGTGGGGGACTGACACCACTCACTGGGTGATGCTGACTTTCCTGGGGAATCTTTAGCAGCTGCATGTTCCACCCAAATGAGGGGCAGATATGCAAGTCGGTGGCGTTCCTAAAAGATGTTAACAGGAATCAGAGTTTTTTACATATTGTTGACAGAAGAAAAAGATTTTGTTATGTTTTAGAATTCATTCTGATTTTTTTTCCTAAATCCTTCCAGTTAGCCGTTTTGGTCATGGAGGGCTTTGATTGTTTCCATCTCTTGGGAAGCATAATTTTTCCTGTTTAAACTTGAAGTATGTCCTCCTAGCATACGGATATTAAGCATAGGACCTAAAAAGGACTCTTCAACCATCAAATACACAATAAAGCAGGAGTTGACAAATTCATTGTATCTTGAAACAGAAGGAAGATCTTGAAAATAATTGCTGTGAAATTGATTTCATTTTTTTCTTAAAAGTGCCAAGTTAAAAGTAATTGAAATTTTGCTCTTTGCTAGCCCAAGGGAAACTTGTTTTGCTACTCCAGCATATGCTTGTTGTAATGGCCTGGTTCTTCAAATTTCCAATCCCACCGCCAATTAATACAGACCTACTTCCTCTGCACACTTTCTACAAAACTTTTGACATTCTTCTTCCACTATGTCTTCTGTCTACAGATGATTCCCTCTCGTCTAGACTCTCTTAAAGCATCTTTGGTAAACGTCCTAGCTCTTTGCCAGTATTGGCCATGTCCATTATCTCATTTTCATTTCCAAGGAGGTGTCTTATCCTCCTGTTATTTCCAACCCCATTTTCTTCTCTTCATTCCTATTCCTTGGCTCTATTTCTTTTCCAGCTGTTATTTCCTCATCAATGTCCTTGTAGGACTGCAGTTCTACGAATTTCCTTCATCGACCTTCATATGCAGCTTTGGAATTGTGCAAGCATTAAAATTCTGTAATTATATTAAGGTTTTAATTTCATCATTTGCCCTTTTTTGGCAGGTTTCCCAAAAGTTCCTCAGGCACCTCCCTAGCAACTATTAACCTCAAAGCTTTTCTAGCATTTCCAACTTACTTAAATGCCCAATTGTACCCCTTACTGTCACATTAATAACATCCTGAACTTTGAAGGAACAATCTGATATTCTACAGTTACCTTCTGCCATGGTAAAATACCACAAAATCAGTCATTTATTGCATCTGCTTTGTCATAGACACGTTTGTGCAACTTGCCAGTTTGCACAGCAAAGCCTTACCTCTAAGCCACCAACTACTGAACTCTGAAACGAAGACTCTTCCTTCAGCAGAAGACATTGGTTCAAACACAGTGTGCCACTATGCAGACCCCTTCACTGCATAAGCAAAACACACTAATGAAAAACCCTAGAGGCTGGCTTTGCTACAGATGCAAAGTTGTTTGGCTGCCTGGATTTTATCTGCTTTCAAAGCTTGAGACCTTCTTTAGACTTATGAAATAAGACCTACCCAGACTTCCAAAGGAATATTTTTATTAGGATATTTTTGTTTATTTGTTTTGCGTTTTAATAATGCTGACATTCGTCTAAGGAATTCTTAAGCTTAAATTGCCTCCTTGTACTCTTAAATATTAATCATAGGTGAAGTAAAAGCTTTGGTTTGCCTCATGTTTTAATAAAAACTTTATTACTATATTCTTGTCTGACTTTCCTTTCTGATAAAAACATATATATACGAATTACAAACATTAGTTAACTAAAAACTAGTATAATTTAGTAAACCAATCATTGTGTTCTAAAAATAGAGATTAAGAAAACTGACATATGAAAGTGAAAATATATGTATATAAAGATAATTGAATGAGTGTTTTCAGTAACTACCCCAGATATTTGCTTGTACAAAATTTATACTTGGGGAGTGCAGGTCTCTTTATCTCCATCCATAAAAAATCATCAAAGAAAAATTTTACAAGTGGATCAGGGTGTTTTTTTTTTTCCCCCCTATCTTGCTGGACAAAAAAAACTGAGTGTGTTGGTTTCCTTTAACAACACCTATGTGATGCATTGCTTATCTACTTTCATACATATAAACATATCTGGGCAGAAATATCTGAGTGTTTGTTTAAAAATCACAAATATGTTATGTTGAGGCAATGATGCACTACTTATTTTCACAGTTCTAGCTCTCTAAGCAATCTTAAAGCCATTTTACATCTCTAATCTTCTCTTTCATGTCTATATGTTTAAGTCTGTTAGTGTTATAAAAAAAAAACAAAAAAAAACCAAAAGGGAAGTAATTCTATCAGTGGGAAGCCTGTTCTCTCCCTAATCTCACTTCAGGAATTCTGGCCCTGTTTTGGCTTTTTAGACCAGAGAACTTGCACAGCTTCATCTTGTTCACCAGCAGCACATGATCTCTTTGGACCATAGTGCCATCTAGCTTCTCTTTTCCTGACCTCAGTAATTCTGTGTGCTGAACACCACTGTGTGATGTAGCAAAATGAGGCCAAGGGAGTTATTATCAACATGACTGTCAAGCTAGTCTTGACATACAGCTGCACAAGGAGAAGAAATTACTTGCTGAGCATATAAATAAACTCCTCTTTGATCATCCATTAAAAAATGGGAGACAAGACCATGTTTTTTCCTTTGGAACAGGTCTCACTGCTTCCCTCCAAAATGGAAAATCAAGACCCATACCGATACTCTAGGCAAGCTACCTGTGTCTCTGTGCAGGCCCTGGCACCATACCAACACTAACACACATGCCACAGGACATCAAGGGCAATCTGGCTAAATCCTCTCACATTGCTGAAGGCATCTGTCTCTTGAAGAAAAATCCCTGCTCTCATAGGAGCAGTATTTGAAAAGGCTTGCAAGATTCCCTGAAGTGCCAAGAAAGAAAAAATGCTAGAGAAAGATACCTTTCATTTACATGGGAAGGGGTTGTGTGTCTGTCGTCCTTTAGCAAGAAAGACTTTCATGAGATCAGCAGGGCAGACACGAAATGGTCCACCACAACTCCTTGTAACAGGCTCTGTGAAATGGGAACCTCTTCTGGGTAATGGATTTCCTTGTGTATACCTGGAATCTGAGACCCACTCAAAGATGCCTGAGTTTCATTTGCATTTACAATATAGGCAGGACCTATCTATACACAAGCGTACAACAAATCCAGTCGCCTTAACAAAGCTGTAAAGTCATAACAACAGCTGCAGTAGAAGAGCAGATAAATTCTGTTCCACATCTGGGTCTGCCTCACGTCTTTCGCAGCTTCTGGTGAGCCAGGACTACACAATATCTGATTTAGTTTTCTTAATCACTCTTTCTAACTCACTGATGTGCTCTTTACTGCTAGGAGAGGTATTTTCAGCTGTCTCATGAGTGTGGTTTGCTTCCCTCAATTGCCATCATTACATAAACTTCTCACTGTTGATGTGTAGTAGTAAAACAGCCATGTCTTCAAACTCTCACTTCAGACTCAATGGCAAGAAAAAATATTTTCCATGGAATTCTACTCAAATTCAATCAAACTTCTTAAATTATTAGGGTATAATAAGGCTTTAATCCCTAAAAAAATAACAAGCTAATTCAGATTCCACTGCCCTTATTCCTTTTCACATAAACCATTTTAAGTTTGTGAAGATAATGAGCATTCTTGTTTGTTCCTGAAGAGCCACAGACATGGCTACCCTCACTGCTGACAGGATCTACTAGCATCAGACACCCTTGCCTAGCATCTACAGACAACCCTGGGATCGCTGGATGTTTTAATGGACAATAATTAATAATGGACAATGGTATTTCTGGGCAATAGTTTGTTCACAGACTATATGAATAGAGGTATTTACACCATAGGTAGCTATGCCAACCTAGGAATGGCTGGTACATAAACAGCTTTGTGCAGTTGTGATTGGAACCAAGTATCAATTTCAAAATATTACCAACAACTCATCAACTTTGTTCTCAAAGAAAACAATTAGAAAAAGCAGTATTTTAGTATAGTACTGTGTGAGTGACGAGAATAGGAAAAAAATCAACACTGCAATATTTCTACAGATATCTCATCTGAAGATAAAAACTTGTATACACCATTCTATCCTCATTATGGTGATCTCAATTATATTCAAATTACAGATTATTCATTGGATTAACATTCTGTAGTGTTATATATTAGTAAATGAGATGATCATTAAAGGGCCTTTAGTTGTACAAGTAGCAGGTTTTAATTTTGAATGATTTGCTCCCCAAGATGCATTCACACAGATTGCTCAATGAGTGCCCAGGACCTTTTTACATCTGGGAAGAGAATTGTCTTATACATTTGTATATTTACAAGACAATATTTTTTTTCTTTAGAAGTAAATGAACAATTGTCTCCCAAATCTAAAAGAAAATATACCAATGATAGTAATTAAATCAGAAGAAATTACCAAGTAATGACTTAAAATTGTTTCCTGGAGTTCTGCCCTTACATTCTACAGAAATCAGATCACTCTCTGAGAGCACATACATTATTTTCCGCAAAGTCAGCCTCTACCTGCCACCCCCAATCTGCAGTCTCCTAAACATGCCTCTCCCAGCAGTCCTGGCTTTGGTTCCAGATCAGCTTCTGTGCATTAGAAGTCACCAGGCTCTGCCAACAGAGAGGCCTCAGGAGACAGAGCCAGGACGCCCGGGGGCACCACCACGCGTTGTACTGCAAAAGGCTGTGGGCTTACCTACCACAGTGACACATGCTGCCAGGCAAGCTTTCACAGGATTTCTTTGATCTCCAACTAATAATCACATTTTTCTGTATTCTTAAATTCCCAAACTCAGCTGAAGGGATATTCAGCAAGAGATAAGAAGTTCTGAAAAGTTTTGTTAACCTCAGATGAAGCAGAGCCATAGTTCAAAAGGCTATGTATTTTTTAATCATATACACATATATGTACATATAATTTTCATTTACTGTTAATAAAAGTCTATATATATTAATAAACACTAATTAATTATAAGTCTACAATTTTCCTTGAATGTTAATAACTCAGAAACAAATAGTTTTCCCCTCAAAAACCTGAAGAAGTGTTTGTGTTTGGGCCGAAACAAACAAGGGACACTACCACCTCAAAGATAGATTCTGCAGCATAGTATGACTACATTGCAGAAGGGACTATAATTACAATCTTGACATTACCATAACGACCGTGGTTGCTATCAGGTGACAGGTATAATATAGATAATCAGCAGACCGAACAATAGCAATATTTAGTGATGCATGAAAGAAGAAAATTAATTCATGCCTTTAATTCAGCTCAGAGCCACCATTTGTTATGTTTTTGTGTGGCTTCCCTCATCCTGTTAGCATGTACATAACAGTTACAACAAACAAAGAGCCAAGCAAGATATCTATGGTGGAATCAAGAGACCTTACATTTACTCATCATATACAATGAATAATTCTTGTGTTCCTAATTTATCTCTTTTAATATGATAGATAGTTCTACTGTCTTGTTTTAATACCATACAAAAAAAGCTGATAGCCACAGCTAAAGCTATGAAAAGTGTCTTTGTCTTGAAATCAAGCTGAAGCAGTAGTGGGGCCATTCTTTTGTTTTACAGTGTTGCAGTCTACCAACTCTCTTCTTTAATTAGCTGGAGAGAAATAATGCCACAACTTGGGAGAAAAAAAAATAATTATCTAAAGTAAGATGTTCTGTTGGCAATTACACTCACTGTAGGAGCTAACATGGCTTCATATTTCAAATCCTGTGAGATTGTACCACTACCTTTGTAAGAAAGGATTAATTGAAAGAGATTTTTTAGTGGAAAAGGACACTACTGCAATGAAGTGATTCCAATCTTAGACAGCAAAGGATGAAAGGCAACAGAAGACAAAGGAGTAATACTTAACTGCAGATATGAAGAAATACTACAAGCATATCTTCACCATATTGTTGGCTATTACCTCTGCTCCAACCTTGCTGGTCCTGTTTCCACAGCCACACTTTTATCACCTTTTTACTGAACCTTAGAATGAAAGATGCAAAGTACATAAAGAATCACAGAAACGGTGTTCTATGATATGACATGAAAGTCAGCATCAGAGGCCTGTAGGGTGAGAAGAAAGTGGCAAGGCAGACAAACTCTTTCTTCCATAGATTTCTGCTGTTGATAATGCTCATTTTGTTGCTTTCAGATTGACATTACACCTCCAGTGCATCATCACCTTTGGAATAGATCAGGATGGAGGTAGCTCTTGCCTGAAGCATACCTGCATTTTTAATTGTGCCCTGAGACAGTCACAGGACAGGTGAAGACTCCAAACAGTCTGAAGACATCTACTAAGAAATTTCCACCTGAGATGGCAGATTCGTGAAGCTATGAATAAAATAACAAGATAGCAAAGATATTTCTTCTAGGTATGGCAGTTCCCAGACCTGCACTTCCATTCTCTTCAGTCAGCAGCTCTCTGAACTCCCAGGAACAGAGGGAACAGAAAGGCCAAGTCCTGCTGCAGTAATCAAAATTCCCTGAGAAGGCAATGCTGTGCAGCTATTTTTCACAAGTACTAACACCTTCTCTAACGGCAATAGCACAGGCAAACACCACCAGTGTGTCCATTCACAAAACAGCAAATGCGACAGCCACCTATGGTATGGCTCTATGAGGGCTTGCATGCTTGCTTACAATAAGCTTGATGTGGGGTTACAGGTGAGATATCCTACAGTTTGCCTTAAACACCAAACAGCTAACCTTCCCAAAGTGGTTATGATGTTTTGTCAGAAACCCAAATCTTCACACCAGAAAGTAGCCACACGTGGTTTTTCTTCAGGATTGTTTTGTTTTCAGTTCTTTACCTTCATGAATCCCTGTACCCAGCCTAGGTGCAGGGCAGACTGCACAGGAAGCTTTGCCATATTGAACTCATTGACAATTATCAAACAAGGTGGCCCACACTCCTAAAGCAGAGACGTTTGCCTTTCAGGTCATGTTTTCCAAGCCAGAGGAGATAACTGGACCACCATGTATGGTAACAGATTGGTTTGAACACTTGCATAAAGGTATTCTGCATTCTTCTGTTCTGTAACGAGGTCACTTTTGACAAGTTATTCACAATGAGCTCTTCAGCTACAAAGTTTTTTCTCCAGCCTTCTAAGTATTTGTGACTTTTTTTCTGTTACCCCAGATTTTTACATAGCCTTAATTAAAAACAAGTATCTATAAATACAGACATAGCATTTGTCCACTACCCTAAACAGGAAAAACAAAACAAAACAAAACAAAACTTCAAAACCTACTCAGTCTTAAGTAGAAATTTAAGTATGTGTGATTTGTCCCTTAGTTCTTCAGTCTCACTTTACAACAGTCTCCCCAAACTTACACTGCTCAAGGAGTCATGCCCTGATCAGCCAGATCAAATACTTTTCCCTTAGTGAGAGAAATTACAAGAAAATACTGAAGAAATGGAAAAAGAAGGAAAGAAAATAGACTATTACCCTGGTAAAACGATGATAGTGCATGGGAAGAATTGACATAAAAGAGCAAAAAAAGGTAGCTTTCTTAGAAGTTAAACAGTCACGAGAAAAGCTATTTTCGCTGCCATCTGGGGAAGGGACTTCAGAATTTGAAGAATACTGCAATAATCTAGTTATGTGATTTAAGATGAAATAGAAAGCTAAAGTATATGTTGTCACTTTTTTCTTTAATGAAATGCTACACTTAAACGTCTTCATTTGAAAATAATCTGTATGTGGGTTTTTTTAAAAATAGCATCAATTTGGTACTTGGGGGAAAAAAAAGGATCACAGCGTGCTTATGGCTGACTGAATCTGTAGGCAAGCTAAGATCTTATCCCTGCTTCTAAGTCCAGTAATGCTCTGAATGCAGCTTCCATAAGGAAGCTGATGCAATTCATGCCTGCAGTCTATTTTGATTCTAGAGGCTAAAGAGAATTTTCTGGCATATGGAATGCTTTGTTAAAAGAAGAAATAGAGAATACAGTTGCATGGTTTTATTTATTAAGAAAAGCATAGAATTCTGTTTCCTCACATATAAAAAGAATCAAATTATTTGAGATGGTTTATTTCATCATAATCCCAGGCTTCTTTTGGCTTTCAGACTTTTCTCTGTGTTGTTTCTCAGGATCACACTTTTAGTGGCCCTCTCCTGCTATATTTATCTCCTCTTGTCATATTTTTTGAGTTTCACTTTGCTGCCTGGACTTTTTTATACACCTTTGTTTAGGGCAATGATTGTCTAGCTTTGGTGGAGGCTCATATTATTATAGCTACCTCATTCCACAAAGCAGCTCAACAGCTTTTTACCACCATCTTAATAAATTAAGGGCAGCTTCAAAAGATTTAATCCAAACTGTAACTTCATGAACATGCTCTACAATTTCCACAAATAAACATATTTCTGCTTTAGGGTGTTATTCTGAGGCATCACAATTTTACCTTCCAAAAGCAGGCCCCACACGTGTTTCTGCACAGGCAAAGCACAAACTCAGTGGCAGATTTACTTAGGCCATAATACACCAAATGCCCTTTTCCAAGCCCCATCAGCAAAACTGGCCACAATTCATCCAGCCTGTTACTAACTCCTAGGTGCTCTTGTTTCCAGAAGCCCTGCGAAAACAGCAGAGGAACAGGCACCTATTGCACATGGACAACGCAGCTGATCTGCACTATTCTGTAATAAATCCTATGCTTTAAGGAGCTCACACCCCTCATCTAACATATGCCAAGCCAGCCGACCTGCCATCCTAGGAAGGGCAGCTTCAGGTTGTGCTCAGACAACTTCCTTGCCACACCAGAGAAAAGGAGCAATCCTCATTTACAGCTCTTGAAAGACTGTTTGGTTGAGACATTTTAAAGGAAAATGGACAACAGAGCCTTTGTATCTGTAAATTAGTTGTTTAAGCATGACAGAAATTCATACTGAAGAGAAGTTATTGTTAAAACTAGCAGTGGACACATTTGAATCAGCTACAGAAGTAAAGCTTAATGCCAAAAACTGAGAGTCAGATTGATTTTCCCAACCAAAAAGCAGTATCACAGAGCCAGGAGAAGTTGAGCTAAGCCAAGCTTCCATTGCAATTTACCGTGGAGTATTTACAGTGTGGAAATACAAAGAATATGGCTGTAGAACAAGGCATACAGGACTTTTCTGAGCAGCAACTTCTCAGAGAAACTGCTCTTGAGTTGAGACAATTACTCTTTCTTAATTACTTTACATTAAAACTCTTTTCTGCGTAATGCTATTTAGGTCACCTGAGTATATTAAAACAGTCAAAGATTTACAGTCAGATGTAATTACATCAAACTTTCCAAGGGATTTCCAGTTGCTCTCTGGAATTAATGCATAGCATAAGGATAGCTGACTGGAGTTTTGTACATGATAGCATTTTTTCATACATATTTGCATATAAATGCAGTCTATATAAAACACAGGCATTTCAGATTTAACTTGCATGCTTTTTTACAAGAGATGAAGCCCAGCAGTTCCAGTTAACTGATGTTTGGACACTGAATTCTCAAACAGATTATTGCTTTAATTCCATACTAACATGTTCCATAGCCAAAACCAGGGGAGGGGATGTTGTCTAATTTTTTGTTTTAAACTTTGTTCCATTCTTTATGGGCCCAGCACCAAGCTTTGCCAAGTGTCTTCAGTTCCTTTGGGCAGGGTGGGAAGTGGCGATGTGAATGCTTTGGGGGCTCCCAGTCTAAGGATTACTTTACAGTAGAACGGGGTCTTAGCCCTGGGTGGCCCTTATTTTGGCAGTGATCAAGAATATTTTCCAGAATTGGTGTAGGTGTGGTTGAAAGTGTTCCTCCTCCACTTGCCACATAAAGCTAACAAAGGGACAGTCGTGGTGCCTAGGACGAGAGATAACAAGGATATAGTGGCTCTCCCACTCTCCAAGATACGTGCACAGTGTTGATAAAAATTAATCTTGCATATCTTGTATGTTCATGTTCCCTTGCTATCCCTCCCCATCTTTCTGATGCTGTCACTCAGTGGCACACTCTCTCAGTCTCCAAGATGAAGGAAGGACCTCTCTGTACACCTCAGACTCTAGGAAGGCTTTCCACAGGTTTTCGACAGGCCCTTGGAAATGGCTAAAGCTGTTTTCAAGATGTTGATACATTTTCAGGATGTCAAGATAATTTTTTCCCTTCCTTCTGAGGCCTTGGTTCCATGTCTCTCCTCAAGAAAAAAAAAACTTTTTTGTGATGACAGTACTATTTTTTATTAAGTAAAGTAAAATATTGGTATTGGGATTTGAGATACATCATTTTATCACAGCTACAGACTTGGGAAAAAAATAAAATTTTTCCTTTCCTCTTAAAGCAATTGCTGTTGAAACTCAAACCCCATCAGGTAAGGCAAACAAAGTGTGGAGCATTATCAAATATGGCCATAGAGCCTTTAATGTTATACCCATTGTGCTTGTCTCTTCCTTGTCATTGTCCCATCACTCAAATATCCTCACAAGAGCTGCCAAGCTTGTACTGATACCTGTCACATGCAGCAACAAACTCTTGTGCAGAACTTTTCTATGTTCCCATGCATCCATTCTTCTTCTCAAGATAGCACAGTTTAGGTAATACCACTCATGGATGCCCATGGAATCAGAAAATAATCACCTTCTTCTAGTCTTTTGTGCCAAAAGGCAGAGTACCCGGTATCATCACCATGAGAACAACAGCAACTGTGTTGGAAAAGAGGAAGGGCATGGTCAAGCAACACAGAGGAAGACACAAGGATTTTAGGACCACTCCTGTGAGGAATGAGGCCGCAGCATTCACCACTGCAGTTTGTTTCCCTTGCCACTCTCAGCACAGGGAGCAATCACCTTTCCAAATACATTTCCAAATGCCACAAAGAATCTGCCATTTTATATTTAGCCAAGGCTGTGAAGTCACAGGAGCAATAACAGAAACACAACAGCGTGGTAATGGAACAGGTGAGAAGGTTAGTTGGACAACCCTGGTCTCCATGTTGCACTGTATTTTAAGTGCCTTTGAGAAGCCAGGCCTCACATGAGGAACTTTCAAAACATCCATACCAGACCACTCTACAAAGGTGTACGTGTTTTTTTTTTTTAAGTTTCCACAGACAGCATCATCCAGAAGTTTGCAGAGGAAAGCTGAAGGAGGGTCCTTCATTGAGCAGAGAGATCAGGTAACCTGGGGTTGTGTGTGTGCATTTGCATCTGTGTGTAAGGAGACACTTTGCCGTTCTTCCCAAGAGAACCTTGCGTTCAAGGAACACACTCAAAGGGCACAGGGAGCACGTCAAAGAATTACGAAGATTTTATAAAAACAAACTTGCAGTAAGTCTCAAAAAGAGCTGTCTAGGTGTCCGTCTCATACTCAAATCTGCAAAGCATAACAACAGTTACGTACGTTGCCATATTTACCAGTTATGCAGACTTCTAAATCCACCGCTTTTGGCTGGAGTCTTGGCCGGCACCCGAGGGCGGGCA